>NC_091333.1:14394902-14494902 GCF_038502225.1 Cherax quadricarinatus | reverse complement strand
CATTTGCCATTTTCCACTTATCTGGCATCATGCTAGTTTGTAGTGATATTGTGAAAAGATTAGCCAAAGGTATGCTAAGTTGATCTTTACATTCCTTAAGAACCCTTGCATACAGTTCATCAGGTCCTGGGGATTTGTTAGGTTTAAATTTATCTATTTGTCTAAGGATCATGTCACTTGTGAACTTAATCGTGCATAGTTTATCGTCCTGTTCTACATAATTTATTATTTCTGAAATATACCTAGTATCTTCATGTGTAAAAACTGAGATAAAGTATGTGTCAAAAATCTACCCATTTCCTTATCACTGTCGTCGAGCTGACCAGTGATGGTGGTGGTGAGCCAAGAGAGTTTACTTCCCTTCATGATGAACCAGGAGAGTGTACTACCCTTCATGATGAACCAGGAGAGTGTACTACCCTTCATGATGAACCAGGAGAGTGTACTTCCCTTCATGATGAACCAGGAGAGTGTACTTCCCTTCATGATGAACCAAGAGAGTGTACTTCCCTTAATGATGAACCAGGAGAGTTTACTTCCCTTCATGATGAACCAGGAGAGTGTACTACCCTTCATGATGAACCAGGAGAGTGTACTACCCTTCATGATGAGCCAAGAGAGTTTACTTCCCTTAATGATGAACCAGGAGAGTGTACTTCCCTTCATGATGAACCAAGAGAGTGTACTTCCCTTAATGATGAACCAGGAGAGTGTACTACCCTTCATAATGAGCCAAGAGAGTTTACTTCCCTTAATGATGAACCAGGAGAGTGTAATACCCTTCATGATGAACCAGGAGAGTGTACTTCCCTTCATGAAGAAACAAGACAGTTTACATCCCTTAATGAGGAACCAAGACAGTTTACTTCCCTTCATGATGAACCAAGACAGTTTACTTCCCTTCATGATGAACCAGGAGAGTGTACTTCCCTTCATGATGAACCAAGAGAGTTTACTTCCCTTCATGATGAACCAAGAGAGTGTACTTCCCTTCATGATGAACCAGGAGAGTTTACTTCCCTTCATGAAAAACCAGGAGAGTGTACTTCCCTTCATGAGGAACCAAGACAGTTTACTTCCCTTCATGAGGAACCAAGACAGTTTACTTCCCTTCATGATGAACCAGGAGAGTGTACTTCCTTCATGATGAACCAGGAGAGTGTACTTCCCTTCATGATGAACCAAGAGAGTTTACTTCCCTTCATGAGGAACCAAGACAGTTTACTTCCCTTCATGAGGAACCAAGACAGTTTACTTCCCTTCATGATGAACCAGGAGAGTGTACTTCCTTCATGATGAACCAGGAGAGTTTACTTCCCTTCATGATGAACCAGGAGAGTGTACTTCCCTTCATGATGAACCAGGAGTGTACTTCCCTTCATGATGAACCAAGAGAGTTTACTTCCCTTCATGAGGAACCAAGACAGTTTACTTCCCTTCAGGAGGAACCAAGACAGTTTACTTCCCTTCATGAGGAACCAAGACAGTTTACTTCCCTTCATGATGAACCAAGAGAGTTTACTTCCCTTCATGATGAACCAGGAGAATATACTTCCCTTCATGATGAACCAGGAGAGTGTACTTCCCTTCATGATGAACCAGGAGTGTACTTCCCTTCATGATGAACCAAGAGAGTATACTTCCCTTCATGATGAACCAGGAATGTACTTCCCTTCATGATGAACCAAGAGTGTACTTCCCTTCATGATGAACCAAGACAGTTTACTTCCCTTCATGAGGAACCAGGAGAGTGTACTTCCCTTCATGATGAACCAGGAGTGTACTTCCCTTCATGATGAACCAAGAGAGTATACTTCCCTTCATGATGAACCAGGAGAGTGTACTTCCCTTCATGATGAACCAGAAGAGTTTACTTCCCTTCATGATGAACCAGGAGAGTGTACTTCCCTTCATGATGAACCAAGAGAGTTTACTTAGCTTAATGATGAACCAGGAGAGTGTACTTCCCTTCATGATGAACCAGGAGTGTACTTCCCTTCATGATGAACCAAGAGAGTTTACTTCCCATCATGATGAACCAAGAGAGTTTACTTCCCTTCATGAAGAACCAGGAGAGTGTACTTCCCTTCATGATGAACCAGGAGAGTGTACTTCCCTTCATGATGAACCAAGAGAGTTTACTTCCCTTCATGATGAACCAGGAGAGTGTACTTCCCTTCATGATGAACCAAGAGAGTGTACTTCCCTTCATGATGAACCAGGAGTACTTCCCTTCATGATGAACCAAGAGAGTTTACTTCCCTTCATGGTGAACCAGGAGAGTTTACTTCCCTTCATGATGAACCAAGAGAGTTTACTTCCCTTCATGATGAACCAAGAGAGTTTACTTCCCTTCATGATGAACCAAGAGAGTTTACTTCCCTTCATGATGAACCAAGAGAGTTTACTTCCCTTCATGATGAACAAAGAGAGTTTACTTCCCTTCATGAAGAACCAGGAGAGTGTACTTCCCTTCATGATGAACCAGGAGAGTGTACTTCCCTTCACGATGAACCAAGAGAGTTTACTTCCCTTCATGATGAACCAAGAGAGTTTACTTCCCTTCATGATGAACCAAGAGAGTTTACTTCCCATCATGATGAACCAAGAGAGTTTACTTCCCTTCATGATGAACCAGGAGAGTGTACTTCCCTTCACGATGAACCAAGAGAGTTTACTTCCCATCATGATGAACCAAGAGAGTTTACTTCCCTTCATGATGAACCAGGAGAGTGTACTTCCCTTCACGATGAACCAAGAGAGTTTACTTCCCTTCATGATGAACCAGGAGTTTACTTCCCTTCATGATGAACCAGGAGTGTACTTCCCTTCATGAAGAACCAGGAGAGTGTACTTCCCTTCATGATGAACCAGGAGAGTTTACTTCCCTTCATGATGACCCAAGAGTTTACTTCCCTTCATGATGAACCAAGAGAGTGTACTTCCCTTCATGATGAACAAGAGAGTTTACTTCCCTTCATGATGAACCAGGAGAGTGTACTTCCCTTCATGATGACCCAAGAGAGTTTACTTCCCTTCATGATGAACCAAAAGAGTTTACTTCCCCTCATGATGACCCAAGAGTTTACTTCCCTTCATGATGAACCAAAAGAGTTTACTTCCCTTCATGATGACCCAAGAGAGTTTACTTCCCTTCATGATGAACCAAAAGAGTTTACTTCCCTTCATGATGAACCAAGAGAGTTTACTTCCCTTCGTGATGAACCAAGAGTTTACTTCCCTTCATGATGAACCAAGAGAGTGTACTTCCCTTCATGATGAACCAGGAGAGTGTACTTCCCTTCATGATGAACCAAGAGAGTTTACTTCCCTTCATGATGAACCAGGAGAGTGCACTTCCCTTCATGATGACTCAAGAGAGTTTACTTCCCTTCATGATGACCCAAGAGAGTTTACTTCTCTTCATGATGAACCAAGAGAGTGTACTTCCCTTCATGATGAACCAGGAGAGTGTACTTCCCTTCATGAAGAACCAGGAGAGAGTACTTCCCTTCATGATGAACCAAGAGAGCGTACTTCCCTTCATAATGAACCAGGAGAGTGTACTTCCTTTCATGATGAACCAAGATAGTTTACTTCCCTTCATGATGAACCAATAGAGTGTACTTCCCTTCATGATGAACCAGGAGTGTATTTCCCTTCATGATGAACCAAGAGTGTTTACTTCCCTTCATGATGAACCAAGAGAGTTTACTTCCCTTCATGATGAACCAAGAGAGTTTACTTCCCTTCATGATGAACCAAGAGTGTTTACTTCCTTTCATGAAGAACCAAGAGAGTTTACTTCCCTTCATGATGAACCAAGAGAGTTTACTTCCCTTCATGATGAACCAAGAGTGTTTACTTCCCTTCATGATGAACCAAGAGAGTTTACTTCCCATCATGATGAACCAAGAGAGTTTACTTCCCTTCATGAAGAACCAGGAGAGTGTACTTCCCTTCATGATGAACCAGGAGTGTACTTCCCTTCATGATGAACCAAGAGAGTTTACTTCCCTTCATGATGAACCAGGAGTGTACTTCCTTTCATGATGAACCAAGAGAGTTTACTTCCCTTCATGATGAACCAAGAGAGTTTACTTCCCTTCATGATGAACCAAGAGAGTTTACTTCCCTTCATGATGAACCAAGAGAGTTTACTTCCCTTCATGATGAACCAAGAGAGTTTACTTCCCTTCATGATGAACCAAGAGAGTTTACTTCCCTTCATGATGAACCAAGAGAGTTTACTTCCCTTCATGAAGAACCAGGAGAGTGTACTTCCCTTCATGATGAACCAGGAGAGTGTACTTCCCTTCATGATGAACCAAGAGAGTTTACTTCCCTTCATGATGAACCAAGAGAGTTTACTTCCCTTCATGATGAACCAGGAGAGTTTACTTCCCTTCATGATGACCCAAGAGAGTTTACTTCCCTTCATGATGAACCAGGAGAGTGTACTTCCCTTCATGATGAACCAAGAGAGTTTACTTCCCATCATGATGAACCAAGAGAGTTTACTTCCCTTCATGATGAACCAGGAGAGTGTACTTCCCTTCATGAAGAACCAAGAGAGTTTACTTCCCTTCATGATGAACCAGGAGAAGGTACTTCCCTTCATGATGAATCAGGAGAGTGTACTTCCCTTCACGATGAACCAAGAGAGTTTACTTCCCTTCATGATGAACCAGGAGTTTACTTCCCTTCATGATGAACCAGGAGTGTACTTCCCTTCATGAAGAACCAGGAGAGTGTACTTCCCTTCATGATGAACCAGGAGAGTTTACTTCCCTTCATGATGACCCAAGAGAGTTTACTTCCCTTCATGATGAACCAAGAGAGTGTACTTCCCTTCATGATGAACCAAAAGAGTTTACTTCCCTTCATGAAGAACCAGGAGAGTGTACTTCCCTTCATGATGACCCAAGAGAGTTTACTTCCCTTCATGAAGAACCAGGAGAGTTTACTTCCCTTCATGATGACCCAAGAGAGTTTACTTCCCTTCATGGTGAACCAGGAGAGTTTACTTCCCTTCATGATGACCCAAGAGAGTTTACTTCCCTTCATGATGAACCAAAAGAGTTTACTTCCCTTCATGATGAACCAAAAGAGTTTACTTCCCTTCATGATGAAAAAAGAGAGTTTACTTCCCTTCATGATGAACCAAGAGAGTTTACTTCCCTTCATGGTGAACCAAGAGAGTTTACTTCCCTTCATGATGAACCAAGAGAGTTTACTTCCCTTCATGAAAAACCAGGAGAGTGCACTTCCCTTCATGATGACTCAAGAGAGTTTACTTCCCTTCATGGTGAACCAAGAGAGTGTACTTCCCTTCATGATGAACCAGGAGAGTGTACTTCCCTTCATGATGAACCAGGAGAGTGTACTTCCCTTCATGAAGAACCAGGAGAGTGTACTTCCCTTCATGATGAACCAGGAGAGTGTACTTCCCTTCATGATGAACCAAGAGAGTTTACTTCCCTTCATGATGAACCAGGAGAGTGTACTTCCCTTCATGATGAACCAAGAGAGTGTACTTCCCTTCATGATGACCCAAGAGAGTGTACTTCCCTTCATGATGAACCAAGAGAGTGTACTTCCCTTCATGATGACCCAAGAGAGTTTACTTCCCTTCATGGTGAACCAAGAGAGTTTACTTCCCTTCATGATGAACCAAGAGAGTTTACTTCCCTTCATGATGACCCAAGAGAGTTTACTTCCCTTCATGGTGAACCAAGAGAGTTTACTTCCCTTCATGATGACCCAAGAGAGTGTACTTCCCTTCATGATGACCCAAGAGAGTGTACTTCCCTTCATGATGACCCAAGAGAGTGTACTTCCCTTCATGATGACCCAAGAGAGTGTACTTCCCTTCATGATGACCCAAGAGAGTGTACTTCCCTTCATGATGACCCAAGAGAGTGTACTTCCCTTCATGATGACCCAAGAGAGTGTACTTCCCTTCATGATGACCCAAGAGAGTGTACTTCCCTTCATGATGACCCAAGAGAGTGTACTTCCCTTCATGACGACCCAAGAGAGTGTACTTCCCTTCATGATGACCCAAGAGAGTGTACTTCCCTTCATGATGACCCAAGAGAGTGTACTTCCCTTCATGATGACCCAAGAGAGTGTACTTCCCTTCATGATGACCCAAGAGAGTGTACTTCCCTTCATGATGACCCAAGAGAGTGTACTTCCCTTCATGATGACCCAAGAGAGTGTACTTCCCTTCATGATGACCCAAGAGAGTGTACTTCCCTTCATGATGACCCAAGAGTGTACTTCCCTTCATGATGACCCAAGAGAGTGTACTTCCCTTCATGATGACCCAAGAGAGTGTACTTCCCTTCATGATGACCCAAGAGAGTGTACTTCCCTTCATGATGACCCAAGAGAGTGTACTTCCCTTCATGATGACCCAAGAGAGTGTACTTCCCTTCATGATGACCCAAGAGAGTGTACTTCCCTTCATGATGATCCAAGAGAGTGTACTTCCCTTCATGATGACACAAGAGTGTACTACCCTTCATGATGACCCAAGAGAGTGTACTTCCCTTCATGATGACCCAAGAGAGTGTACTTCCCTTCATGACGACCCAAGAGAGTGTACTTCCCTTCATGATGACCCGAGAGTGTACTTCCCTTCATGACGACCCAAGAGAGTGTACTTCCCTTCATGATGACCCAAGAGAGTGTACTTCCCTTCATGATGACCCAAGAGAGTGTACTTCCCTTCATGATGACCCAAGAGAGTGTACTTCCCTTCATGATGACCCAAGAGAGTGTACTTCCCTTCATGATGACCCAAGAGAGTGTACTTCCCTTCATGATGACCCAAGAGAGTGTACTTCCCTTCATGATGACCCAAGAGAGTGTACTTCCCTTCATGATGACCCAAGAGTGTACTTCCCTTCATGATGACCCAAGAGAGTGTACTTCCCTTCATGATGACCCAAGAGTGTACTTCCCTTCATGATGACCCAAGAGTGTACTTCCCTTCATGATGACCCAAGAGAGTGTACTTCCCTTCATGATGACCCAAGAGTGTACTTCCCTTCATGGTGACCCAAGAGTGTACTTCCCTTCATGATGACCCAAGAGAGTGTACTTCCCTTCATGATGACCCAAGAGAGTGTACTTCCCTTCATGATGACCCAAGAGTGTACTTCCCTTCATGATGACCCAAGAGAGTGTACTTCCCTTCATGATGACCCAAGAGAGTGTACTTCCCTTCATGATGACCCAAGAGAGTGTACTTCCCTTCATGATGACCCAAGAGAGTGTACTTCCCTTCATGATGACCCAAGAGTGTACTTCCCTTCATGGTGACCCAAGAGTGTACTTCCCTTCATGGTGACCCAAGAGTGTACTTCCCTTCATGATGACCCAAGAGTGTACTTCCCTTCATGATGACCCAAGAGAGTGTACTTCCCTTCATGATGACCCAAGAGTGTACTTCCCTTCATGGTGACCCAAGAGTGTACTTCCCTTCATGGTGACCCAAGAGAGTGTACTTCCCTTCATGGTGACCCAAGAGTGTACTTCCCTTCATGATGACCCAAGAGTGTACTTCCCTTCATGGTGACCCAAGAGTGTACTTCCCTTCATGGTGACCCAAGAGAGTGTACTTCCCTTCATGATGACCCAAGAGAGTGTACTTCCCTTCATGGTGTCCGAAGAGAGTGTACTTCCCTTCATGGTGACCCAAGAGAGTGTACTTCCCTTCATGGTGACCCAAGAGAGTGTACTTCCCTTCATGGTGACCCAAGAGAGTGTACTTCCCTTCATGGTGACCCAAGAGAGTGTACTTCCCTTCATGGTGACCCAAGAGAGTGTACTTCCCTTCATGGTGACCCAAGAGAGTGTACTTCCCTTCATGATGACCCAAGAGAGTGTACTTCCCTTCATGATGACCCAAGAGAGTGTACTTCCCTTCATGATGACCCAAGAGAGTGTACTTCCCTTCATGATGACCCAAGAGAGTGTACTTCCCTTCATGATGACCCAAGAGAGTGTACTTCCCTTCATGATGACCCAAGAGAGTGTACTTCCCTTCATGATGAACCAAGAGAGTGTACTTCCCTTCATGGTGACCCAAGAGAGTGTACTTCCCTTCATGGTGACCCAAGAGAGTGTACTTCCCTTCATGGTGACCCAAGAGAGTGTACTTCCCTTCATGGTGACCCATGTACTTCCCTTCATGGTGACCCAAGAGAGTGTACTTCCCTTCATGGTGACCCAAGAGAGTGTACTTCCCTTCATGGTGACCCAAGAGAGTGTACTTCCCTTCATGATGACCCAAGAGAGTTATGCAGGTCACAACAAGACTCGTAAACTCTCACCTACATTTATTCCTTTATCTATTTATTTGGTTCAGTTTCTATTAAAAATAATAGAGATGGTTTCTTTGTGCAATATGGGAAGTAACTGATGTACCGGGTCCTACTCTCGCAGCCTGGTCCTAGGCCAGGCTTGTCCGGTGCTTGCCTGGTCAACCAGGCTGTTGTTGCTGGTAGCCCGCTGGCCCACACGTCCATCACAGCCTTGTTGATATGGCACTTAGCGGGGAAAATGGTTATAATTGTAACCATATTTTTTAAAGGGGTGGACGGGTAAGCCAACGGAAGGCCTCGGTCAGATGACCAAAAGCTTCAGCTGCGAGTGAGGAAACACTTGTCCAGTTTCCTGACAAATCTTACCTAACTTGGCGAAGGTATTTGTCAAGTTTCGTCTTTAAGACGTCTACACTTGTTCCAGCAGTGTTTCGGATATCTTCTGGTGAGAAGTTAAAATGTCTGGGCCCACTGATGTTGATACAATGTGCTTTTATTGTGCCCACGTCGACCTTGCTTTTTACTGCGTTTATTTCACAGTTTCTCCCACCTCTCTCAGTTATATATGTTGATATGGCAGTGTGCAGATGTGGGACCAGACCTTCAAGTATCTTCCACGTGTATATTATTATACATCTCGCGTTCCTCCCCTCCAGCGAGCACATATTTACGACTCTGAGTCGTTTCCAGTAATTTAAATGCTTTAATGGCTCTATGCTGGCTGTAAATGTGTGTTTGTTGCAGCTGTGAACAAGTACACCAGTGTCCTGGCCATGGTCACTGTGACAACCTGGCCATGGTCACTGTGACAACCTGGCCATGGTCACTGTGACACAACCTGTCCATGGTCACTGTGACACAACCTGGCCATGGTCACTGTGACACAACCTGTCCATGGTCACTGTGACACAACCTGACCATGGTCACTGTGACAACCTGGCCATGGTCACTGTGGCAACCTGGCCATGGTCACTGTGACACAACCTGTCCATGGTCACTGTGACACAACCTGACCATGGTCACTGTGACAACCTGGCCATGGTCACTGTGACACAACCTGTCCATGGTCACTGTGACACAACCTGACCATGGTCACTGTGACAACCTGGCCATGGTCACTGTGACAACCTGGCCATGGTCACTGTGACACAACCTGACCATGGTCACTGTGACAACCTGGCCATGGTCACTGTGGCAACCTGGCCATGGTCACTGTGACACAACCTGTCCATGGTCACTGTGACACAACCTGACCATGGTCACTGTGACAACCTGGCCATGGTCACTGTGACAACCTGGCCATGGTCACTGTGACAACCTGGCCATGGTCACTGTGACACAACCTGTCCATGGTCACTGTGACAACCTGGCCATGGTCACTGTGACAACCTGGCCATGGTCACTGTGACAACCTGGCCATGGTCACTGTGACAACCTGGCCATGGTCACTGTGACAACCTGGCCATGGTCACTGTGACACAACCTGACCATGGTCACTGTGACAACCTGGCCATGGTCACTGTGACAACCTGGCCATGGTCACTGTGACAACCTGGCCATGGTCACTGTGACACAACCTGTCCATGGTCACTGTGACACAACCTGACCATGGTCACTGTGACAACCTGGCCATGGTCACTGTGGCAACCTGGCCATGGTCACTGTGACACAACCTGTCCATGGTCACTGTGACACAACCTGACCATGGTCACTGTGACAACCTGGCCATGGTCACTGTGACAACCTGGCCATGGTCACTGTGACAACCTGGCCATGGTCACTGTGACACAACCTGTCCATGGTCACTGTGACAACCTGGCCATGGTCACTGTGACACAACCTGTCCATGGTCACTGTGACACATCCTGTCCATGGTCACTGTGACAACCTGGCCATGTTCACTGTGACACAACCTGACCATGGTCACTGTGACAACCTGGCCATGGTCACTGTGACACAACCTGTCCATGGTCACTGTGACAACCTGGCCATGGTCACTGTGGCAACCTGGCCATGGTCACTGTGACACAACCTGACCATGGTCACTGACACAACCCGGCCATAATCACTGTGACACAACCTGACCATGGTCACTGTGACACAACCCAGCCATGGTCACTGTGACACATAACCCAGCCATGGTCACTGTGGCACATAACCCGGCCATGGTCACTGACACAACCTGTCCATGGTCACTGACACAACCTGGCCATGGTCACTGTGACACAACCTTGCCATAGTCAGTGACAACATGGCCATAGTCACTATGACACACCCTGGCCATGGTGACTAACACAACCTGGCCATGGTCACTGTGACAACCTGGCCATGGTCACTGTGACACATAACCTGGTCATGGTCACTGTTACACAACCTGGCCATGGTCACTGACACATAACCCGGCCATGGTCACTGTGGCACAACCTGGTCATGGTCACTGTGACTCAACCTGGCCATGGTCACTGTGACACATAACCCGGCCATAGTCACTGTGACAACCTGGCCATGGTCACTGTGACACATAACCCGGCCATGGTCACTGTGACACATAACCCGACCATGGTCACATAAGAACATAAGAAAGAAGGAACACTGCAACAGGCCTACTGACCCATGCGGAGCAGGTCCATGTAACCACCCCGGGATTAGCCCAATGACCCACCCAGTATGGTCACCTCCACTCAAGGAAAGAGCACGGCACTAGACCCAGCAGCACAAGCTAGTCAGGTCCAACTAACACCCACTCTGTATTTATCTAGCCTATTTTTAAAACTACACAACGTTTTAGCCTCAATAACTGTACTCGGGAGTTTGTTCCACTCATCCACAACCATTACCAAACCAGTGCGTTCCTATATCCTTCCTGAATCTGAATTTTTCCAACTTGAAACCATTGCTGTGAGTCCTGTCTTGGCTGGAAATTTTCAGCACGCTATTTACATCCCCTTTATTTATTCCTGTTTTCCATTTATACACCTTGATCATATCCCCCCCTAATTCTACGCCTTTCGAGAGAGTGCAGATTCAGGGCCCTCAGTCTATCCTCATAGGGAAGATTTCTGATACATGGCATCATCTTTGTCATCCTCTACGTTTTCCAGGGCATTTATATCCATTCTGTAATACGGTGACCAGAACTGAGTAGCATAGTTTAAATGAGGCCTAAGCAAGGATATATATAGTTGAAGAACAACCTGAGGAATTCTATTATTTATACTTCTAGAAATGAAGCCAAGAATTCTGTTAGCTTTATAAGAACATAAGAACATAAGAACATAAGAACGAAGGAACACTGCAGAAGGCCTACTGGCCCATGCGAGGCAGGTCCAAGTCCCTACCGGCTTAAGCCAATGCACCCAACCTAGTCAGGTCAGGTCACATTGACTTAAGGGAGGAACACGGCAACCGACCTGTTAGCACAAGCTGTCAGGTCCAACTCACACCCACCCACATCTACTCATGTATTTATCCAACCTATTTTTAAAGCTACACAACGTTCTGGCCTCTATAACGGTACTTGGGAGTTTGTTCCACTCATCCACAACTCTATTACCAAACCAGTACTTTCCTATATCCCTCCTGAATCTGAATTTTTCCAACTTAAAACCATTGCTGCGAGTCCTGTCTAGGCTAGATATTTTCAGCTCACTATTTACATCCCCTTTATTTATTCCTGTCTTCCACTTATAAACCTCAATCATATCCCCCCTAATTCTACGTCTTTCTAGAGAGTGCAGTTTCAGGGCCCTTAGTCTATCCTCATAGGGAAGGTTTCTGATACATGGGATCATCTTTGTCATCCTCCTTTGTACATTTTCCAGAGAATTTATATCCATTCTGTAATACGGTGACCAAAACTGTGCAGCATAATCTAAATGAGGCCTAACCAAGGATGTATAGAGTTGAAGAACAACCTGAGGACTCCTATTATTTATGCTTCTTGATATGAAGCCAAGGATTCTATTAGCTTTATTGCGAACACTTATGCACTGTTGTCTTGGTTTCAGATTACTGCTAACCAGAACTCCTAAATCTTTTTCGCAATCCGTAATATTAAGATCTACATTATTTAGTTTATATGTGGCATGGTTATTGTCCTGTCCAACATTTAGAACTTTGCATTTGTCTATATTAAACTGCATCTGCCACTTCTCCGACCACTGCATCAGTCTATTCAAATCCTCCTGGAGTGCTCGAATGTCCTCGTCAGAATGAATTCGACGGCCTATTTTGGTGTCATCGGCAAACTTGCCGATGTCGCTCTTTATGCCCTCATCTATGTCGTTTATGTAGATTGTGAACAGCAGGGGGCCCAACACTGACCCCTGTGGAACACCGCTCGTGACGCCTCCCCACTCTGACTTCTCCCCATTTATGCAAACTCTCTGCTGCCTATTTGTCAACCATGCCTCTATCCAGGAAAAAATTTCTCCTCCTATTCCATGTGCTTTAATTTTCCTCAATAGTCTCTGATGTGGGACCCTGTCAAAAGCCTTACTGAAGTCCATATACACAATATCATATTCATTACCATGATCTACCTCCTCAAATACCTTAGTGAAAAAAGTTAATAAATTCGTAAGGCAGGAACGCCCCTTTGTAAAACCATGCTGAGATTCGTTGATTAATTTATGCTTTTCAAGGTGGCTACGAACTGCCTCGGCAATTATTGATTCCATAAATTTTCCCACTATGGAGGTTAGGCTTATTGGTCTATAGTTCGAAGCTAAGGACCTGTCACCTGTTTTGAAAATAGGTATCACATTTGCCATTTTCCACTTATCTGGCACCATGCCAGTTTGTAGTGATATGTTGAAAAGATTAGCCAAAGGCGTGCTAAGCTCCTCTTTACATTCCTTTAGAACCCTTGCATACAGTTCATCAGGGCCTGGGGATTTGTTAGGTTTTAATTTATCTATTTGCCTAAGGACCATGTCACTTGTGACCCTAATAGTGCACAGTTTATTATCGTCCTGTTCTACATAATTTATCATTACTGGAATATGCGAACACTAATGCACCGTTGTCTTCGTTTCAGATTACTGCTAACCAGAACTCCTAAATCCTTTTCGCAATCAGTAGTATTAAGATCTACATTATTTAGTTTATATGTGGCATGGTTATTTTCCTGTCCAACATTTAGAACTTTGCATTTGTCTATATTAAACTGCAATGCCACTTCTCCGACCACTGCATCAGTCTATTCAAATCATCCAGTAGTGCTCTAGTGTCCTCATTAGAATGAATTGGACGGCCTATTTTGGTGTCATCAGCAAATTTGCTTATGTCGCTATTCATTCCCTCATCTATGTCGTTTATGTAAATTGTGAACAACAACGGGCCCAACACTGACCCCTGAGGAACACCGCTTGTGACGTGCCCCCATTTTGATTTCTCCCCATTTATGCAAACTTTCTGCTGCCTATTTGTCACTGTGACACATAACCTGGCCATGGTCACTGTGAGAACATGACATTCAATGGTGATAAGTAGTTGCAACTGCTTAGGTATGGAAAGAATGAAGAACACAAAAGGAACACTACATACAAAACTCAATAGGATCATCAAATAGAACGAAAAGAACACTTGAAATATTTGGGAATAATTATGTCAGATGACCTTTCTTGCAAAGAACATAATAAGACAAAGGTCACAACAGCCAAGAGGATGACGGGGTGGGTATTGAGAATTTTCAAAACAAGGGAAATAATACCATTGGTGACACTTTTCAAATCGCTAGTGCTCCCTCATTTGGAATATTGCTCAATGTTGACGGCCCCTTTCAAGGCAGGAGAAATATCAGAGCTGGAACAAATACAGAGATCGTTTACGGCCCACATACAGCCAGTAAAGCATTTAAATTACTGGGAACGCCTTAAAATCTTAAACACGTACTCACTGGAGCAGAAGAAAGATACATGATAATATATATCTGGAAAGCAATCGAGGGCCTGGTCCCAGATCTGCACACTGCCATAACATACTGGAGTAAGAGATATGGGAGGAAGAGCAAAATAAACCCAGTGATAAGCAGGAATGCGGTGGGCACAATAAGGGAACCCTGCATCATCATTCGTGGTCCCAGGTTATTGAAGATATCAGAAACACTGCTGGAACAAGTGTAGAAGTCTTCGAGAGAAAACTGGTCAAGTATCTTCAGCAGGTGCCAGATCAGCCAGGATGAGATGGGTATGTGGGGCAGTGGGCCTCCAGAAGCAACAGTCTGGTTGACCAGGCAAGCACCAGACGAGCCTGGCCCATGGCCGGGCTCCGTGAATAGTAAGACTCTTGAAACTCATCGAAAGTATACACACAACTTGTAACTGCGTACAAAAGAAAGTCTTCCGGACTTGTAACTGCGTAGGTGCTGATACTGGGGGAGGAGTTGGGGACTGGGGGGTGTGAAGGGGAAGGGGTTGGGGACTGGGGGGTATGAAGGGGAAGGGGTTGGGGAACAGGGTTTGAGATCGAGGATTTGGGGAAAGTGGTATATGGAGGGTGAGTGGTTAAGTGTTGCGACCGAAATACGATACTAGATGGAGTAGGGGAAAGATTTTGTGGGTGGGCAGAGAGGTTATGAGGGAGGGGAAAGAAGGTGTGATGGAGGGGAGAGAAGGTGTGAGGGACGGAGGGAGGAGAGGGAAGGAGGGAGGAGAGGGTAGGAGGGAGGAGAGGGAACCCCACGTGGGTAGGGTGGGGATATGGAGGGTGGGGTAGGGTTTTGAGGGGTAAGGAGGGGTAGGGTGGGAGGCAAGAGAGTCAGTCTGGCGTCTCACTACAACCTCAGTATTCCATCATTGTTATCCTCTCATCGCGACAATGATGGTGACCTTGACTCCTGCTCTACCCCTTACCTGCTCATCCTCCTTCATACCCATCTCCCTTTCACCATCCTCTCTCTCTCTCTCTCTCTCTCTCTCTCTCTCTCTCTCTCTCTCTCTCTTTCTCTCTCTCTCTCTCCCCGCCTGCTTCTCCGCCCACTAACACAGGGCACTTCCGGCGCCATCCACCCACCGGCCACCAAAACCAGTTCCACATTTCCGCCTCCGTACTGCGACTGGACCAGCATTCCTGTCTCCCCCCTCCCCCCTCAACATGCCTTCCCCTGGCCCCCTAACCAAACCCCCGCCCCGTCCATCATCCTCTCCCTCAGCCCACAAGACCCGTCACCAGCTGCCTCCTTCACTCGCTTCCTCCAAGTATTATCGTGCGCATCATATTGCCCTCCTCCAGGTAACCTAAGTTTATTCAGGCACAGGTATACATAAATATAATTATCATGGTTTAAGATATGTGTAAATTAAGTATAATAACCCAAGTCAAAGTACCAGGAACACCTACAGTGTGAGGTTCAACCCACCCAGGAACCTCATCCACCCACCCACCCACCCACCCACCTCATCATGAGTTCAAAACAGGTAAATCATGCCTCTCACAACTACTAAATCATTTTGACACAATTACAGAGGTTTGAAGAAATGAATAAACACGGCTGTGGTCTACAAGACGTGGCTAAGGCATCTGACCAACACGATCATGGAGTTATCAGCCATTAAACAAAGTCAACTGGTAGAACAAGACAAGCAGGCGAATGGGTATTTAATTTTCTGACAAACCGAGCACAAAGATAAGTGATAGAGAAAGCACAACGTAGCCTTAACAAAGTAAAAACTTCAGGACCTCAAGGCGACGGTCGTAATATTTGAGCCGCCCATAAATATCAGGTGATGGGGATTCAGTGGAAACATGTCACAAGATGAGTGAAAACCCTTCATGGGGGAAGACAAGATGCTAATACTGGAAATGTGATACTGCGTCTCTAAGCTGCTTCTCATCCTCACAGCAGACTGATAAAAACACAAACCACAGCCTCGTATTAACACTTGATGATACTGAAATAAGTCTGAAATTCACGTCGATAGCAAATATAAACAATGCGAAAACGATATAAAAAAGTATTCCAGCGGACAGTACAAATATTATACTTGTGATATGCCTGTAATCGGTTTCGAGTCTTTCTAGTCCCACAGCCAGGCCCAGGCTTCTCTGTTACCTGCCTGGTCAACCAGGCTGTTGGCTGCTCGCTGGCTCACATATCCATTACAGCCTGATTGATGTGGCACTTGATGTCACACTTGTTCCGGTAATATTTCTATTTGCTCAGATATGGAAAGAATGAAGAACTCAAAATGACCATCCCAAGAATGAAAATAACTTGTAAAACTGTCTGGTATAACATCAGCTGACCTAATCTGATGAACACAAGAAATGTTCTGAAAGCCAGAAAAATGACAGAGCGGAAAATGATAACTTTTAAAATGAGAGAAATAACGTCAATGGAGACACCACTGAAATCATCTGTACTCTCATCTAGGGTACTGTTTGCTGTTAATCTACCACCTGAAGACTGTTCCGAGGGTCAACGCCCCCGCGGCCCAGTCCTTGACCAGACCTCCAAGGATATCAAAGCCTCCAGTCAAGGAAGAAGAATACCAGAACCGTAAAAAAATACACAGGGAGAATTTACAGTCATTTCAACTACTGGAAACGTCTCAGAGAACTGGTAACATACTCTTTGGAGCAATGTTTCTACCCAGCGAGGGTCGAAACATTGGTCGTGTTTCTTTACACCGGTTGTCTATCTTCACCCATCAATAAAATGGGTACCTGGGAGTTAGTCGACTAGTGTGGGTCGCATCCTGGGACAAAACTGACCTAATTTGCCCGAAATGCTCAGCATAACAAGCGGCTTTCTATAAAGTAGTATGTCACTGATGTCAGCTAGGACTGTACACCATGTACACGTACTTGTAGTAAAAAAAAAAAAGGAGAGATACCGCCTAGTATATTATACGTGGCAGATACTCAAGGGTCTAGTCCCAGATGCCACTACTGTAGTGAGAGATACGGGAGAAAGTGTAAAATAAACCCAGTTTAAAGCAAGGGCACCATTGTGCTAATATCAGTAATCCAATATTACTCAACCTACCAGCAGACATCAGAAATATTGCTGGAACAAGTATAGAAGTCTTCAAGAGCAAAATGAACCATACCTAGGCCTAGCACAAGATAAACCAGTCTGTGATAGCTATGCGGGCCAGCGAGCTGATAATAGCAACAGCCAGGCTGAACAATCAACAGGGAAGACTGACTGCAAGGTCACTCTACGAGGGTTGAGAATTGTTGAGATTGGTCACATGTATGTCACCTTGTTTGTTGCTTTTGCAGCTGTTAAGTTTGTTATGAACACTGATGCACAGGATATGTCAGTAGTGTTATTGTGTAGTATACTTAGATAATTCCAGCTAATTTAAAGATATGCTCCCTTGTTAGCCATGACGTCACGAGACCCATCACAACTACTGGATCACTATGACATGGCCTTGGATGCACTGGAAGAAAATCAGAATGCTGATGTAATATACACAGACTTTGCAAAAGCATTTGACAAATGCGATCATGGCGTAATAGCCCATAAAATACGTGCTAAAGGAATAACTGAGAAAGTGGGGAGATGGATCTTCAACTTCCTAACAAATCGAACACAAAGAGTAGTGGTCAACAGAGTTAAATCGGAGGCTGCCATAGTGAAGAGCTCTGTTCCACAAGGCACAGTACTCGCCCCCATCTTATTCCTTATCCTCATATCAGACATAGACAGAGATATACACCACGGCACCGTACCATCCATTGCGGATGATACTAGGATCTGCATGAGGCTGTCATCTGCTGAGGACGCGGTTAACCTCCAAGAAGATATAAACAAAGTTTTCCAGTGGGCAACGGTAAACAATATGATGTTCAATGAGGACAAATTCCAACTACTCCGTTATGGAAAACTGGAGGAGATAATAACTAGAACAGAGTATACTGCAGACTCCGGCCATACAATAGAGCGGAAAAATAATGTAAGGGACCTGGGAGTAGTAATGTCTGAGGATCTCACTTTCAAGGATCACAACAGTGCCACGATCGCATGTGCAAAGAAAATGATAGGATGGATAATGAGAACTTTCAAAACGAGAGATGCCAAGCCAATGATGATCCTTTTCAAATCACTTGTTCTCTCTAGGCTGGAATACTGCTGTACATTAACATCTCCATTCAAAGCAGGTGAAATCGCAGATCTAGAGAGTGTACAGAGATCCTTTACTGCACGTATAAGTTCTGTCAAGCACCTTAACTACTGGGAACGCTTGGAAGCACTTGACTTGTACTCGTTGGAACGCAGGAGGGAGAAATATATCATAATCTACACTTGGAAAATCTTGGAAGGAATGGTCCCAAATCTGCACACAGAAATCACTCCCTACGAAAGTAAAAGACTGGGCAGGCGATGCAAAATGCCCCCAATAAAAAGTAGGGGCGCCATTGGTACACTAAGGGAAAACACCATAAGTGTCCGGGGCCCAAAACTGTTCAACAGCCTCCCATCAAGCATTAGGGGAATTGCCAATAAGCCCCTGGCTGCCTTCAAGAGAGAGCTGGACAGATACCTAAAGTCAGTGCCGGATCAGCCGGGCTGTGGCTCGTACGTTGGACTGCGTGCGGCCAGCAGTAACACCCTAGTTGATCAGGCCCTGATCCATCGGGAGGCCTGGTCATGGACCGGGCCGCGGGGGCGTTGATCCCCGGAATAACCTCCAGGTAACCAGGTATGTGAGCAGTAGGCCAGAGGCCTCTCTCAATCATTCTCGCCCCACTCGATAGGCATAGACAAGATAAGCAGGCTCCTGGGCTACTCCTCTACACTCTTAATTATACGCCTGCAAGACATCCACCGTGTGTATTAATTACTCCAATATCTTCTGACGATCCCCCACGACATATAGACCATCCTGAGAGTGACAGCTGAGCAGTGTCCGTGTATCCATCTTTATTCAATTAAATAAGATAAGAGGTGTGGCACGTGAATCGCTATCACCAACAGCCTGGTTGACGAGGCTGTTGATGTCTGGACTCAGGTGGGGCTACGAGGAAAGCAGTGAGAGGTATGTGGTGGAGGGAGTGGAGAGAGCACCACCTCCGGGAACACTGCCCACACACACTATGAATGGAACGCTGCACATGCTGATGCAATTTCCTTCATTGTTGTCTTGCTGTAAGGTGAGTGATGGAGGGAGGCTGGGGCGTGATGTTACGTGTTTACCTCAGGCGCTCTGGATGCTCATGTGCACCTCACAATGTATGTATACCTCTGATATATCTGTAACTGAGTGTTCCTACTCTTGTAGCCAAGCCTGGAGCCGTTTCTTTACTGACTGTCTGATCAACCAGGCTGTTGGTGCTGACACCCCGCTGATCCACATACTGATCACAGACTGTTTAAGCTGGCATTCCGCGAAGGTAGTGTTTTAATATCCTGTAGAAAACTTCTACATTTATTCAGCAATAATTCTGAAATCTGCTGATAGCAGACTGAATAATATTGGACCAGGAATGTTGACGCAGTGTTCTCTTACTGTGCCCGTGGAGCCCCTGGTTTTCACTGGGTCTATTTTACACTTTCTCCCATAGCTATCACTTCAGCACATTGTTATGGTAGTGTGTATATTTGTAACCTACCACTCCACGTATTCTAAGGCATCCCCAGTAGTTTAAATGGATGGGTCAAGAACTATGAATCGACCCCTGCAAATTTATCATTGTAAGTACACAGGAAATGAAGTTGACGCGAATATCATCTTCAAGGAGAGGCGGACCAAGGACATGATCACATATAAAATACGAAGATGATTATACATAGTTCCTGAGATGTGGGGGAACACACACACACACACACACACACACACACACACACACACACACACCAAACATGCCAAGTGTCTTATCGACAAGTGCCTTTAACAAAATGGTAACTAACACCATTCTGCCTGAAGCCTCAGGCAGGATGGCGAGCTGTGTTTCTTGAAGCCTCAGGCAGGATGGTGAGGTGTGTTTCTTGAAGCCTCAGGCAGGATGGTGAGGTGTGTTTCTTGAAGCCTCAGGCAGGATGGTGAGGTGTGTTTCTTGAAGCCTCAGGCAGGATGGTGAGGTGTGTTTCTTGAAGCCTCAGGCAGGATGGCGAGCTGTGTTTCTTGAAGCCTCAGGCAGGATGGTGAGGTGTGTTTCTTGAAGCCTCAGGAAGGATGGCGAGCTGTGTTTCTTGAAGCCTCAGGCAGGATGGTGAGGTGTGTTTCTTGAAGCCTCAGGCAGGATGGTGAGGTGTGTTTCTTGAAGCCTCAGGCAGGATGGTGAGGTGTGTTTCTTGAAGCCTCAGGCAGGATGGTGAGGTGTGTTTCTTGAAGCCTCAGGCAGGATGGTGAGGTGTGTTTCTTGAAGCCTCAGGCAGGATGGTGAGGTGTGTTTCTTGAAGCCTCAGGCAGGATGGTGAGGTGTGTTTCTTTTTATAGCCTCAGGCAGGATTGCGAGCTGTGTTTCTTGAAGCCTCAGGCAGGATGGTGAGGTGTGTTTCTTGAAGCCTCAGGCAGGATGGTGAGGTGTGTTTCTTGAAGCCTCAGGCAGGATAGTGAGGTGTGTTTCTTGAAGCCTCAGGCAGGATGGCGAGCTGTGTTTCTTGAAGCCTCAGGCAGGATGGTGAGGTGTGTTTCTTGAAGCCTCAGGCAGGATGGCGAGCTGTGTTTCTTGAAGCCTCAGGCAGGATGGTGAGGTGTGTTTCTTGAAGCCTCAGGCAGGATGGTGAGGTGTGTTTCTTGAAGCCTCAGGCAGGATAGTGAGGTGTGTTTCTTGAAGCCTCAGGCAGGATGGCGAGCTGTGTTTCTTGAAGCCTCAGGCAGGATGGTGAGGTGTGTTTCTTGAAGCCTCAGGCAGGATGGCGAGCTGTGTTTCTTGAAGCCTCAGGCAGGATGGCGAGCTGTGTTTCTTGAAGCCTCGGGCAGGATGGTGAGGTGTGTTTCTTGAAGCCTCAGGCAGGATGGCGAGCTGTGTTTCTTGAAGCCTCAGGGAGGATGGCGAGCTGTGTTTCTTGAAGCCTCAGGCAGGATGGTGAGGTGTGTTTCTTGAAGCCTCAGGCAGGATGGCGAGCTGTGTTTCTTGAAGCCTCAGGCAGGATGGTGAGGTGTGTTTCTTGAAGCCTCAGGCAGGATGGTGAGGTGTGTTTCTTGAAGCCTCAGGCAGGATAGTGAGGTGTGTTTCTTGAAGCCTCAGGCAGGATGGCGAGCTGTGTTTCTTGAAGCCTCAGGCAGGATGGTGAGGTGTGTTTCTTGAAGCCTCAGGCAGGATGGCGAGCTGTGTTTCTTGAAGCCTCAGGCAGGATGGCGAGCTGTGTTTCTTGAAGCCTCGGGCAGGATGGTGAGGTGTGTTTCTTGAAGCCTCAGGCAGGATGGCGAGCTGTGTTTCTTGAAGCCTCAGGCAGGATGGTGAGGTGTGTTTCTTGAAGCCTCAGGCAGGATGGTGAGGTGTGTTTCTTGAAGCCTCAGGCAGGATAGTGAGGTGTGTTTCTTAAAGCCTCAGGCAGGATGGCGAGCTGTGTTTCTTGAAGCCTCAGGCAGGATGGTGAGGTGTGTTTCTTGAAGCCTCAGGCAGGATGGCGAGCTGTGTTTCTTGAAGCCTCAGGCAGGATGGCGAGCTGTGTTTCTTGAAGCCTCGGGCAGGATGGTGAGGTGTGTTTCTTGAAGCCTCAGGCAGGATGGTGAGGTGTGTTACTGGAAGCATCACACTCCAGGCAGGATGGTGAGGTGTGTTCCTGGAAGCATCACACTCCAGGCAGGATGGTGAGGTGTGTTCCTGGAAGCATCACACTCCAGGCAGGATGATGTGTGTTCCTGGAAGCCTCAAACTCCAGGCAGGATGGTGAGGTGTGTTCCTGGAAGCATCACACTCCAGGCAGGATGGTGAGGTGTGTTCTTGGAAGCATCACACTCCAGGCAGGATGGTGAGGTGTGTTCCTGGAAGCATCACCCTCTAGGCAGGATGGTGAGGTGTGTTCCTGGAAGCATCACACTCCAGGCAGGATGGTGAGGTGTGTTCCTGGAAGCATCACCCTCCAGGCAGGATGGTGAGGTGTGTTCCTGGAAGCATCACACTCAAGGCAGGATCGTGGACAAATATAGCATCACATCTTAGCCAAAGTCTTGTCCCCTCCACCACAGCAAACCATCACCACCACGAATACCACTACGACTACTACACCATCACCACAACCACCCCATCCTACTCCTACTGTTATCACCATCACCACAACCACCCCATCCTACTCCTACTGTTATCACCATCACCACAACCACCCCATCCTACTCCTACTCTTATCACCATCACCACAACCATCCTACTCCTACTCTTATCACCATCACCACAACCATCCTACTCCTACTGTTATCACCATCACCACAACCACCCCATCCTACTCCCACTGTTATCACCATCACCACAACCACCCCATCCTACTCCTACCGTTATCACCATCACCACAACCCCATCCTACTGTTATCACCATCACCACCCCCATCGCCACCACCACCACCACCCTCTATATAAATTACCCTCATAATGTTGCAGCCAGGTCTTCCTCATCCTCCATCACCAGTGTTCCTCCCTCTCTGCAAGCAACATTCTTCCATACTGTCCTCCTCCATCACCAGTGTTCCTCCCTCTCTGCAAGCAACATTCTTCCATACTGTCCTCCTCCATCACCAGTGTTCCTCCCTCTCTGCAAGCAACATTCTTCCATACTGTCCTCCTCCATCACCAGTGTTCCTCCCTCTCTGCAAGCAACATTCTTCCATACTGTCCTCCATCACCAGTGTTCCTCCCTCTCTGCAAGCAACATTCTTCCATACTGTCCTCCATCACCAGTGTTCCTCCCTCTCTGCAGCAACAACCCTCCTGAAGGGATGTTCGGTAAATTTAACTTCAATAATCAGAGATTTAATTGGGACAAAATGAACAGTGAACTATCAGCCATACTCTGGGAAACAGCCAGAGGCACTTTAAACCCTCACCTGTGCGTGGAAAAGCTGAATACGGTAACATACAAAGTCTGTGTAAAATATATACCTCTTACCTCCGAGAACAGTCAAACTCTTGAAACTCTTCAAAGGTATATCAAAGGTATAAAGCCTAACACAAGGTGAAAAATAGAGAGCATAGAAGAATATACAGACGATGAAAAAGGGTTGTGGAACTGTTTAAGAATGTGAATGTGACAACGAAGGACAAATAACCTTTGCTGAGAGATTACCGTGTTAGAACAAAAAACTTAAGCATCGTGCCAGACACAAGAACTGTGGGAGCAAAAAGCTCTCCACCATATTACTACGAACTCATAATATTTCTGCACATGCAAAATCAATGTTAAGAACTACGTGTGGAGTTGGACTACTTATTACAGGCGGTTAATACACTGAAGATAAAGAAGAAATGAGCAAAGTTCTTGAAGATCAATATAAATCAACGTTCAGCAATCCATTAAATGAAAGCAAGGTGGAAAATATCTTTGAAGAGTTCGAGAGTTTTCCTACCCTCACAGCCCAGCACGTCTAATGCTTGCCTAATCAACCAGACTGTTACTGCTGGCAGCCCGCTGACCAACATATCCGTCACAGCCTGGTTGATCTGGCACTTGGTGGAGGTACATATCCAATTTCCTCTTGAAGATTTCTACACTTCTTCCGCCAGTGTTTGTGATATTTGTTGTAGTGTTAAACAGACTGAGCCATGGATGTTGATACATCGTTTTCTTATTGTGACATGGCTCTCCTGTTTTTCACTGGGTTCATTTTACATATTCTCCGACATCTCTCACTCTTGTATGTTATGGTAGATTTGGGACTGGGTCCTCCAGCACCTTCCACGTATTTATCAAATATCTCTCCTCCGCTCCAGAGTATTTATATTTAGCGTTCTGAGGCATTCCCAGTAATTTAAATGCTATATTGGCTTTATGCAGGCCGTAAATGATCTCTGTTCCAGCTCTGATATTTCTCCTGCTCTGAAAGGAGCGGTCAACACTGAACAAGAGGACAGGTGATTTGAAGTGTCACCATTAGCACCATTTCCCATTTTCTGACAGTACTCTTTATACACCCTGTCATTTGTCGGGCTGTCATGATGTTTGTCTTGTGATCTCAGAATGATCAACACGATTACACGCATATCTTTCACATTTTTTTGTTCATTCTATTTGGTGATGTTGTGCCTTGTATACAGTGTCTCGAGTTCTTCATTCTTTGCATATCTAAGTAACCGGAACTTGTCACTCTTGTTTTTCTGCTCCCTGGCAGACTTTGTTTATATTTCCCCGCTATTTTTTCGTGTCCTTTACAGAGGTAACTTTCTTGCTTATTTTGGTACCATTTGATCTATGTCAGCTATGAGGATAAGAAACAGTAAAGGCGCCAGGATACTGCTTTGCGGTGCTGATTACACTGCTAATGCTGGATTTTGCTCTGTTAACTTTCTCATCCTCATATCTGACACAGACGAAGACATAAACCACAGCACTGTGTCATTCTTAGCAGATGACAAGTGATAATGTTCAATGATCTCACTTTCAAGGATCACAACAATGTAATTATCACAACTACAGAGAAAATAATAGGTCGGATAACCAGAACCTTCAAAACAAGATATGCCAAGCCAGTGATGACTCACTTCAAGTCTTTTGTTCTATCGACTGAAATACTGTTAGATTACTACAGCCCTGTAATGTACAAAGAACCTTCACTACTCGCATAAACTTATTCATGCACCTAAATTATTGGGAATGTTTGAAGTCACTCGATTAGTACTCCTTGCAAATTAGGCAAGATACCTTATAACTTATGCCTGGAAAATGATAGAGCAACTTATTTCAAATCTGCACACAGAAATCGCTCCCTATGAAAGTGAGAGGTTTGGTAGACGTTGCAAAATATCCTCAATGAAAAGCAAGGGTGCCATGAGTACATTAAGAGGTAATTCAATAAGTGTAAAAGGACCAAGACTTTTCAACACCCTCCCTTTTATACATAAGGGAAATTATCAGCAGACCCCTGGTTGCCTTTAGGAGAGAATTGAATTAATTTTTCAAGCCATTTCTTGATCAGCCGAGCTCTGGTGTACACGATGGACGGCATGCGAATAGCATCAAGGGACGCGGGACCACTGACCCCCACAACACTGTCCCGGTAACAGGTACGTAATATCAAGATTCGACTGTCTCCAATCCTAGTATAAATCCAGAAACAACTGAATCGTTTGGCAATACAGACCCCATAAATCACGGCCAAGGAATAACCGAGACGTGTAAATTTTATGCTCGAGGTGTTTGCAAATAAGGAATGTCTGGAGTAACGAATGGGACATGCAGATTTGACGGCCCAAAAAATAACGTTATCTCTTACCGGGAGTTTTTCTGGGGTCAGGGGTCAACGTCACCGCAACTAAAGCTTTATAAAATTCTACCTCCTGTAAACATTTTCACCCTAACATTTGTCATACATAAGTATATAAGACACAATGGTCCAACATAACTGTCCCCGCGTACCAATTGAAAGGAAGCCGGAGGCGCAAGCCATTGTATTTCTCGTGTGAGTGACCTATCGTCAAGGATGGAATCTTTTATATGGGTGTGCTGGGGATGTCTAGCAGAAGAGAAGGATAGCTGGAGGCAATGGATTCAGGTTGGATAGGTTCCAATTTGGAAGGGATGTGGGAGGGAACTGGTTTAGAAACTGGTTAGTTTAAAAATAGATTACACAAATATGAGTTAGAACGGTTGAGTGTGAGTATTAAGGGCCAGGAAATGGAAACAACTAGAGAGGTCAGGGATTCAAGATAAGGTCTGACAGCCCAAGTGGTGACAGAAGCATCGGTGCTACAGGCAGACTATGTCAACATTAGTGGTCCAAGACTCTTCAACCTATAAAAAACTGATATCAGAAAGATTACTGTAACAAATATAGAAGTGTTTATGAGGGAACTGAATCACTACCTCCGCTAAGTGCCAGATAAACCAGGCTGTGATGGCTATGTGGACCAGCAAGCTGCTAGCAACAACAACCTGTGTGAACAGGCACTCACCAAGGAAACTTGGCTAAAAGCCAGGCTGGGAGGGTAGAAAAGCCCTAGAAACCAGTCACAGGTATATCTGGAATTTGACCTAAAACACGAGCCAGATCAGCAAAGCTGCGATAGCTAAGTGGGCCTGTGGGCCAGTAACAGAAACAGCCTGGTTGACCAGTTAGTCAACAAGGAAGTCTGGCCTCAGGTCAGCCTGAGAAGGTAGACGAAATCATGAAAACTGATCATACCAGCCAATACTAGAATCTGCATAAAAGAGGCATCCACTGAGGCCACTGCAAATCTCCAAGCGAAAATAAGTCTACCAGCAGGCCTTAGTCTACCAGCAGGCCTTAGTCTACCAGCAGGCCTTAGTCTACCAGCAGGCCTTAGTCTACCAGCAGGCCTTAGTCTACCAGCAGGCCTTAGTCAACTAGCAGGCCTTAGTCTACCAGCAGTCCTTAGCCTACCAGCAGTCCTTAGCCTACCAGCAGTCCTTAGTCTACCAGCAGTCATCAGTCTAACAGTAGACCACAACACGATGTTGTGTGGAAAAAAAAAGGAAATAAAACGTAGAACGGAGTATAAAACTAGTTTTAAGCACTCAATAAAATTATTAAAATTAGTTAGCTTTCAAGGATCCCAACAGTCATTACCACAACCTCGAGGAAAACTAAATGTATTTCGGTCGGTGCGCGATCCTAGGAAAGTATCGCCGTATTCCATAACTCCCGTTCCCGGGGCCTCAATGTGCGAGATTAAAATAGTGCAGAGTGAGGCATAAGGTGATAATGTAATTAAATATTAACGTTGAAGGCTCAGAAGACACATTCCTAAGTTATCACATGGAAATTCATTCCCGAATTTCTTCAATTAAAACTGTAAATTAGCCCACATCTAATTCAAACCTGTCAGAGAGAGATATATCCTAAAATACACATGTATGTTAAACTTGAAGCCGCTCAGAACTTACACTTTCCTGTTAACAGCATGGAAGGATTAAGGGTAATCAGATGCCACACTCAGCAATTATCGCATAAGCAGTATTTCAATTTTTACAATTTAAAAAAGGGCAAACTGGAACCTACACAGACCAAAGTTAATGCACTCTTCTCTGAGGAAGACTGAGCAATTCTTGAGAAAGTAAGAACGTAAGTAAAAAGTTTTATGTAATCTTAGTGTACATAACATACAAATGTTTAACAATGGTGTTAAAGGCACATAAGTTAGAGTTACATAAAAGAAAATTATTTAACACAGGATAACCAGTATAGCCAAACACTGACTTATTTTTGACCAGAAGAAACATTCTCCAATTATTTCACAGAAACGTATTATTTAAGGCCAGTGAGAGAGAAGCTGTGTTTATAAAGGTCAGTGAGAGAGAAGCTGTGTTTATAAAGGTCAGTGAGAGAGAAGCTGCGTGTTTATAAAGGTCAGTGAGAGAGAAGCTGTGTTTATAAAGGTCAGTGAGAGAGAAGCTGCGTGTTTATAAAGGTCAGTGAGAGAGAAGCTGTGTTTATAAAGGTCAGTGAGAGAGAAACTGTGTGTTTATAAAGGTCAGTGAGAGAGAAGCTGCGTGTTTATAAAGGTCAGTGAGAGAGAAGCTGTGTTTATAAAGGTCAGTGAGAGAGAAGCTGTGTGTTTATAAAGGCCAGTGAGAGAGAAGCTGTGTTTATAAAGGTCAGTGAGAGAGAAGCTGTGTGTTTATAAAGGCCAGTGAGAGAGAAGCTGTGTTTATAAAGGTCAGTGAGAGAGAAGCTGTGTGTTTATAAAGGTCAGTGAGAGAGAAGCTGTGTTTATAAAGGCCAGTGAGAGAGAAGCTGTGTTTATAAAGGTCAGTGAGAGAGAAGCTGTGTTTATAAAGGCCAGTGAGAGAGAAGCTGTGTTTATAAAGGCCAGTGAGAGAGAAGCTGTGTTTATAAAGGTCAGTGAGAGAGAAGCTGTGTTTATAAAGGCCAGTGAGAGAGAAGCTGCGTGTTTATAAAGGCCAGTGAGAGAGAAGCTGTGTTTATAAAGGCCAGTGAGAGAGAAGCTGTGTTTATAAAGGTCAGTGAGAGAGAAGCTGCGTGTTTATAAAGGCCAGTGAGAGAGAAGCTGTGTTTATAAAGGCCAGTGAGAGAGAAGCTGTGTTTATAAAGGTCAGTGAGAGAGAAGCTGCGTGTTTATAAAGGCCAGTGAGAGAGAAGCTGTGTTTATAAAAGCCAGTGAGAGAGAAGCTGTGTTTATAAAGGTCAGTGAGAGAGAAGCTGCGTATTTATGAAGGCCAGTGAGAGAGAAGCTGTGTGTTTATAAAGGCCAGTGAGAGAGAAGCTGTGTTTATAAAGGCCAGTGAGAGAGAAGCTGTGTTTATAAAGGCCAGTGAGAGAGAAGCTGTGTTTATAAAGGCCAGTGAGAGAGAAGCTGTGTTTATAAAGGCCAGTGAGAGAGAAGCTGTGTTTATAAAGGTCAGTGAGAGAGAAGCTGCGTATTTATAAAGGCCAGTGAGAGAGAAGCTGTGTGTTTATAAAGGTCAGTGAAAGAGAAGCTGTGTGTTTATAAAGGTCAGTGAGAGAGAAGCTGTGTATTTATAAAGGTCAGTGAGAGAGAAGCTGCGTGTTTATAAAGGTCAGTGAGAGAGAAGCTGTGTGTTTATAAAGGTCAGTGAGAGAGAAGCTGTGTGTTTATAAAGGTCAGTGAGAGAGAAGCTGCGTGTTTATAAAGGCCAGTGAGAGAGAAGCTGTGTGTTTATAAAGGTCAGTGAGAGAGAAGCTGCGTGTTTATAAAGGTCAGTGAGAGAGAAGCTGCGTGTTTATAAAGGTCAGTGAGAGAGAAGCTGCGTGTTTATAAAGGTCAGTGAGAGAGAAGCTGTGTGTTTATAAAGGTCAGTGAGAGAGAAGCTGCGTGTTTATAAAGGCCAGTGAGAGAGAAGTTGTGTTCATAAAGGCCAGTGAGAGAGAAGCTGTGTGTTTATAAAGGTCAGTGAGAGAGAAGCTGCGTGTTTATAAAGGCCAGTGAGAGAGAAGCTGCGTGTTTATAAAGGTCAGTGAGAGAGAAGCTGTGTGTTTATAAAGGTCAGTGAGAGAGAAGCTGCGTGTTTATAAAGGCCAGTGAGAGAGAAGCTGCGTGTTTATAAAGGCCAGTGAGAGAGAAGCTGCGTGTTTATAAAGGTCAGTGAGAGAGAAGCTGCGTGTTTATAAAGGTCAGTGAGAGAGAAGCTGTGTTTATAAAGGCCAGTGAGAGAGAAGCTGCGTGTTTATAAAGGTCAGTGAGAGAGAAGCTGTGTTTATAAAGGCCAGTGAGAGAGAAGCTGTGTGTTTATAAAGGTCAGTGAGAGAGAAGCTGTGTTTATAAAGGCCAGTGAGAGAGAAGCTGTGTGTTTATAAAGGCCAGTGAGAGAGAAGCTGCGTGTTTATAAAGGTCAGTGAGAGAGAAGCTGTGTTTATAAAGGCCAGTGAGAGAGAAGCAGTGTGTTTATAAAGGTCAGTGAGAGAGAAGCTGTGTGTTTATAAAGGTCAGTGAGAAACTGTGTGTTTATAAAGGTCAGTGAGAGAGAAGCTGTGTGTTTATAAAGGTCAATGAGAGAGAAGCTGTGTTTATAAAGGCCAGTGAGAAAGAAGCTGTGTGTTTATAAAGGTCAGTGAGAAACTGTGTGTTTATAAAGGTCAGTGAGAAACTGTGCGTTTATAAAGCTCAGTGAGAGAGAAGCTGTGTTTATAAAGACCAGTGAGAGAGAAGCTGTGTGTTTATAAAGGTCAGTGAGAAACTGTGTTTATAAAGGTCAGTGAGAAACTGTGTGTTTATAAAGGTCAGTGAGAGAGAAGCTGTGTTTATAAAGGCCAGTGAGAGAGAAGCTGTGTGTTTATAAAGGTCAGTGAGAGAGAAGCTGTGTGTTTATAAAGGTCAGTGAGAGAGAAGCTGTGTTTATAAAGGCCAGTGAGAGAGAAGCTGCGTGTTTATAAAGGTCAGTGAGAGAGAAGCTGTGTGTTTATAAAGGTCAGTGAGAAACTGTGTGTTTATAAAGGTCAGTGAGAAACTGTGTGTTTATAAAGGTGAGTGAGAGAGAAGCTGTGTGTTTATAAAGGTCAGTGAGAGAGAAGCTGTGTGTTTATAAAGGTCAGTGAGAAACTGTGTGTTTATAAAGGTCAGTGAGAGAGAAACTGTGTGTTTATAAAGGTCAGTGAGAGAGAAGCTGCGTGTTTATAAAGGTCAGTGAGAGAGAAGCTCCGTGTTTATAAAGGCCAGTGAGAGAGAAGCTGTGTTTATAAAGGTCAGTGAGAGAGAAGCTGCGTGTTTATAAAGGTCAGTGAGAGAGAAGCTGTGTGTTTATAAAGGTCAGTGAGAGAGAAGCTGCGTGTTTATAAAGGCCAGTGAGAGAGAAGCTGCGTGCTTATAAAGGTCAGTGAGAGAAGCTGTGTGTTTATAAAGGCCAGTGAGAGAGAAGCTGCGTGTTTATAAAGGTCAGTGAGAGAGAAGCTGCGTGCTTATAAAGGTCAGTGAGAGAAGCTGTGTGTTTATAAAGGCCAGTGAGAGAGAAGCTGCGTGTTTATAAAGGCCAGTGAGAGTAAAGCTGTGTTTATAAAGGTCAGTGAGAGAGAAGCTGTGTTTGTAAAGGTCAGTGAGAGAAGCTGTGTTTATAAGGTCAGTGAGAGTGAAGCTGTGTGTTTATAAAGGTCAGTGAGAGAGAAGCTGTGTTTGTAAAGGTCAGTGAGAGAAGCTGTGTGTTTATAAGGTCAGTGAGAGTGAAGCTGTGTGTTTATAAAGGCCAGTGAGAGAGAAGCTGTGTGTTTATAAAGATAAGTGAGAGTGAAGCTGTGTTTATAAAGGTCAGTGAGAGAGAAGCTGTTTACAAAGGTCAGTGAGAGAAGCTGTGTGTTTATAAAGGTCAGTGAGAGTAAAGCTGTGTTTATAAGGTCAGTGAGAGTGAAGCCGTGTGTTTATAAAGGTCAGTGAGAGAAGTTGTGTGTTTATAAAGGTCAGTGAGAGAAGCTGTGTGTTTATAAAGGTCAGTGAGAGAAGCTGTGTGTTTACAAAGGTTAGTGAGAGAAGCTGCGTGTTTATAAAGGTCAGTGAGAGTAAAGCTGTGTGTTTATAAGGTCAGTGAGAGTGAAGCTGTGTTTATAAAGGTCAGTGAGAGAAGCTGTGTGTTTATAAAGGTCAGTGAGAGAGAAGCTGCGTGTTTATAAAGGTCAGTGAGAGAGAAGCTGCGTGTTTATAAAGGTCAGTGAGAGAGAAGCTGCGTGTTTATAAAGGTCAGTGAGAGAGAAGCTGCGTGTTTATAAAGGTCAGTGAGAGAGAAGCTGTGTGTTTATAAAGGCCAGTGAGAGAGAAGCTGCGTGTTTATAAAGGTCAGTGAGAGAGAAGCTGTGTGTTTATAAAGGTCAGTGAGAGAGAAGCTGCGTGTTTATAAAGGTCAGTGAGAGAGAAGCTGCGTGTTTATAAAGGTCAGTGAGAGAGAAGCTGTGTGTTTATAAAGGTCAGTGAGAGAGAAGCTGCGTGTTTATAAAGGTCAGTGAGAGAGAAGCTGCGTGTTTATAAAGGTCAGTGAGAGAGAAGCTGTGTGTTTATAAAGGTCAGTGAGAGAGAAGCTGCGTGTTTATAAAGGTCAGTGAGAGAGAAGCTGCGTGTTTATAAAGGTCAGTGAGAGAGAAGCTGTGTTTATAAAGGTCAGTGAGAGAGAAGCTGTGTGTTTATAAAGGTCAGTGAGAGAGAAGCTGTGTTTATAAAGGCCAGTGAGAGAGAAGCTGTGTGTTTATAAAGGTCAGTGAGAGAGAAGCTGTGTGTTTATAAAGGCCAGTGAGAGAGAAGCTGCGTGTTTATAAAGGTCAGTGAGAGAGAAGCTGTGTGTTTATAAAGGTCAGTGAGAGAGAAGCTGCGTGTTTATAAAGGTCAGTGAGAGAGAAGCTGTGTGTTTATAAAGGTCAGTGAGAGAGAAGCTGCGTGTTTATAAAGGTCAGTGAGAGAGAAGCTGCGTGTTTATAAAGGTCAGTGAGAGAGAAGCTGTGTTTATAAAGGCCAGTGAGAGAGAAGCTGTGTTTATAAAGGTCAGTGAGAGAGAAGTTGTGTGTTTATAAAGGCCAGTGAGAGAGAAGCTGCGTGTTTATAAAGGTCAGTGAGAGAGAAGCTGCGTGTTTATAAAGGCCAGTGAGAGAGAAGCTGTGTTTATAAAGGTCAGTGAGAGAGAAGCTGTGTGTTTATAAAGGCCAGTGAGAGAGAAGCTGCGTGTTTATAAAGGTCAGTGAGAGAGAAGCTGCGTGTTTATAAAGGTCAGTGAGAGAGAAGCTGCGTGTTTATAAAGGTCAGTGAGAGAGAAGCTGTGTGTTTATAAAGGTCAGTGAGAGAGAAGCTGTATGTTTATAAAGGTCAGTGAGAGAGAAGCTGTGTGTTTATAAAGGTCAGTGAGAGAGAAGCTGTGTGTTTATAAAGGTCAGTGAGAGAGAAGCTGTGTGTTTATAAAGGTCAGTGAGAGAGAAGCTGTGTGTTTATAAAGGTCAGTGAGAGAGAAGCTGTGTGTTTATAAAGGCCAGTGAGAGAGAAGCTGCGTGTTTATAAAGGTCAGTGAGAGAGAAGCTGTGTTTATAAAGGCCAGTGAGAGAGAAGCTGTGTTTATAAAGGTCAGTGAGAGAGAAGTTGTGTGTTTATAAAGGCCAGTGAGAGAGAAGCTGCGTGTTTATAAAGGTCAGTGAGAGAGAAGCTGTGTGTTTATAAAGGTCAGTGAGAGAGAAGCTGTGTTTATAAAGGCCAGTGAGAGAGAAGCTGCGCGTTTATAAAGGTCAGTGAGAGAGAAGCTGTGTTTATAAAGGCCAGTGAGAGAGAATCTGTGTTTATAAAGGTCAGTGAGAGAGAAGCTGTGTGTTTATAAAGGTCAGTGAGAGAGAAGCTGTGTGTTTATAAAGGTCAGTGAGAGAGAAGCTGCGTGTTTATAAAGGCCAGTGAGAGAGAAGCTGCGTGTTTATAAAGGTCAGTGAGAGAGAAGCTGTGTGTTTATAAAGGTCAGTGAGAGAGAAGCTGCGTGTTTATAAAGGTCAGTGAGAGAGAAGCTGTGTGTTTATAAAGGTCAGTGAGAGAGAAGCTGTGTGTTTATAAAGGTCAGTGAGAGAGAAGCTGCGTGTTTATAAAGGCCAGTGAGAGAGAAGCTGCGTGTTTATAAAGGTCAGTGAGAGAGAAGCTGTGTGTTTATAAAGGTCAGTGAGAGAGAAGCTGCGTGTTTATAAAGGTCAGTGAGAGAGAAGCTGCGTGTTTATAAAGGCCAGTGAGAGAGAAGCTGTGTGTTTATAAAGGTCAGTGAGAGAGAAGCTGCGTGTTTATAAAGGTCAGTGAGAGAGAAGCTGTGTGTTTATAAATGCTACCAATGGCACAAGTGTCAAGCCCATCACAGAACACATTCTCCAGTCACTGATTTAATTCCAACAATTCCAAGTTCTTAACAGTTTCAGTTTAAATTTACACCTACTTAGACCTACTTACTTCTTAGTAAACAAGACATCGTCAATAATATTTTGAAGTCAATCAGAAGTATTCCTTAGTTATTGAATAAAAATGAATATCACTATCCAATAAAATTGTTAAACTGGGATTTATTCCGCCCAGTAGCAGCGTGAGTCTGGTGCAGCGTGAGTCTGGTGCAGCGTGAGTCTGGTGCAGCGTCAGTCTGGTGCAGCGTCAGTCTGGTGCAGCGTGAGTCTGGTGCAGCGTCAGTCTGGCGCAGCGTGAGTCTGGTGCAGCGTGAGTCTGGTGCAGCGTGAGTCTGGTGCAACGTGAGTCTGGTGCAGCGTGAGTCTGGTGCAACGTGAGTCTGGTGCAACGTGAGTCTGGTGCAGCGTGAGTCTGGTGCAACGTGAGTCTGGTGCATCGTGAGTCTGGTGCATCGTGAGTCTGGTGCACCGTGAGTCTGGTGAAACGTGAGTCTGGTGCAGCGTGAGTCTGGTGCAGCGTCAGTCTGGTGCAGCGTGAGTCTGGTGAAACGTGAGTCTGGTGCAGCGTGAGTCTGGTGCAGCGTCAGTCTGGTGCAGCGTGAGTTTGGTGCAACGTGAGTCTGGTGCAACGTGAGTCTGGTGCAGCGTGAGTCTGGTGCAACGTGAGTCTGGTGAAACGTGAGTCTGGTGCAGCGTGAGTCTGGTGCAGCGTCAGTCTGGTGCAACGTGAGTCTGGTGCAGCGTGAGTCTGGTGCAGCGTGAGTCTGGTGCAACGTGAGTCTGGTGCAGCGTCAGTCTGGTGCAACGTGAGTCTGGTGCAGCGTGAGTCTGGTGCAACGTGAGTCTGGTGCAGCGTGAGTCTGGTGCAACGTGAGTCTGGTGCAACGTGAGTCTGGTGCAACGTGAGTCTGTTGCAACGTGAGTCTGGTGCAGCGTGAGTCTGGTGCAACGTGAGTCTGGTGAAACGTGAGTCTGGTGCAGCGTGAGTCTGGTGCACCGTGAGTCTGGTGCACCGTGAGTCTGGTGCAGCGTGAGTCTGGTGCAGCGTCAGTCTGGTGCAACGTGAGTCTGGTGCAGCGTCAGTCTGGTGCAGCGTCAGTCTGGTGCAACGTGAGTCTGGTGCAGCGTCAGTCTGGTGCAGCGTCAGTCTGGTGCAGCGTCAGTCTGGTGCAACGTGAGTCTGGTGCAGCGTCAGTCTGGTGCAGCGTGAGTCTGGTGCAGCGTGAGTCTGGTGCAGCGTGAGTCTGGTGCAACGTGAGTCTGGTGCAGCGTCAGTCTGGTGCAGCGTGAGTCTGGTGCAGCGTGAGTCTGGTGCAGCGTGAGTCTGGTGCAGCGTGAGTCTGGTGCAGCGTGAGTCTGGTGCAGCGTGAGTCTGGTGCAACGTGAGTCTGGTGCAGCGTGAGTCTGGTGCAGCGTGAGTCTGGTGCAACGTGAGTCTGGTGCAGCGTGAGTCTGGTGCAGCGTGAGTCTGGTGCAACGTGAGTCTGGTGCAGCGTGAGTCTGGTGCAGCGTGAGTCTGGTGCAACGTGAGTCTGGTGCAGCGTGAGTCTGGTGCAGCGTGAGTCTGGTGCAACGTGAGTCTGGTGCAGCGTGAGTCTGGTGCAACGTGAGTCTGGTGCAACGTGAGTCTGGTGCAGCGTGAGTCTGGTGCAACGTGAGTCTGGTGCAGCGTGAGTCTGGTGCAACGTGAGTCTGGTGCAACGTGAGTCTGGTGCAACGTAAGTCTGGTGCAGCGTCAGTCTGGCGCAGCGTGAGTCTGGTGCAGCGTGAGTCTGGTGCAACGTGAGTCTGGTGCAGCGTGAGTCTGGTGCAACGTGAGTCTGGTGCAACGTGAGTCTGGTGCAACGTGAGTCTGGTGCAGCGTCAGTCTGGTGCAACCTGAGTCTGGTGCAGCGTGAGTCTGGTGCAACGTGAGTCTGGTGCAGCGTGAGTCTGGTGCAACGTGAGTCTGGTGCAACGTGAGTCTGGTGCAGCGTGAGTCTGGTGCAGCGTGAGTCTGGTGCAACGTGAGTCTGGTGCAACGTGAGTCTGGTGCAACGTGAGTCTGGTGCAGCGTCAGTCTGGTGCAGCGTGAGTCTGGTGCAGCGTGAGTCTGGTGCAACGTGAGTCTGGTGCAGCGTCAGTCTGGTGCAACGTGAGTCTGGTGCAGCGTCAGTCTGGTGCAACGTGAGTCTGGTGCAGCGTGAGTCTGGTGCAACGTGAGTCTGGTGCAACGTGAGTCTGGTGCAACGTGAGTCTGGTGCAGCGTCAGTCTGGTGCAACGTGAGTCTGGTGCAGCGTCAGTCTGGTGCAACGTGAGTCTGGTGCAGCGTGAGTCTGGTGCAACGTGAGTCTGGTGCAACGTGAGTCTGGTGCAGCGTGAGTCTGGTGCAGCGTGAGTCTGGTGCAACGTGAGTCTGGTGCAACGTGAGTCTGGTGCAGCGTGAGTCTGGTGCAGCGTGAGTCTGGTGCAACGTGAGTCTGGTGCAACGTGAGTCTGGTGCAGCGTGAGTCTGGTGCAGCGTGAGTCTGGTGCAACGTGAATCTGGTGCAGCGTGAGTCTGGTGCAACGTGAGTCTGGTGCAGCGTGAGTCTGGTGCAACGTGAGTCTGGTGCAACGTGAGTCTGGTGCAACGTGAGTCTGGTGCAGCGTGAGTCTGGTGCAGCGTGAGTCTGGTGCAGCGTGAGTCTGGTGCAACGTGAGTCTGGTGCAGCGTGAGTCTGGTGCAACGTGAGTCTGGTGCAGCGTGAGTCTGGTGCAACGTGAGTCTGGTGCAACGTGAGTCTGGTGCAGCGTGAGTCTGGTGCAACGTGAGTCTGGTGCAACGTGAGTCTGGTGCAGCGTGAGTCTGGTGCAACGTGAGTCTGGTGCAGCGTGAGTCTGGTGAAGCATGAGTCTGGTGCAGCGTGAGTCTGGTGAAACGTGAGTCTGGTGCAGCGTGAGTCTGGTGCAGCGTGAGTCTGGTGCAACGTGAGTCTGGTGCAGCGTGAGTCTGGTGCAACGTGAGTCTGGTGCAGCGTGAGTCTGGTGCAACGTGAGTCTGGTGCAGCGTCAGTCTGGTGCAACGTGAGTCTGGTGCAACGTGAGTCTGGTGCAGCGTCAGTCTGGTGCAGCGTCAGTCTGGTGCAGCATGAGTCCTGGTTACCTGGAGGTTATTCCGGGGATCAACGCCCCCGCGGCTCGGTCCATGACCAGGCCTCCCGATGGATCAGGGCCTGATCAACTAGGCTGTTACTGCTGGCCGCACGCAATCCAACGTACGAGCCACAGCCCAGCTGATCCGGCAATGACTTTAGGTATCTGTCCAGCTCTCTCTTGAAGGCAGCCAGGGGTTTATTGGCAATTCCCCTAATGCTTGATGGGAGGCTGTTGAACAGTTTTGGGCCCCGGACACTTATGGTGTTTTCCCTTAGTGTACCAATGGCGCCCCTACTTTTTATTGGGGGCATTTTGCATCGCCTGTCCAGTCTTTTACTTTCGTAAGGAGTGATTTCTGTGCGCAGATTTGGGACCATTCCTTCCAAGATTTTCCAAGTGTAGATTATGATATATCTCTCCCTCCTGCGTTCCAACGAGTACAAGTCAGGTGCTTCCAAGCGTTCCCAGTAGTTAAGGTGCTTGACAGAACTTATACGTGCAGTAAAGGATCTCTGTACACTCTCTAGATCTGCGATTTCACCTGCTTTGAATGGAGATGTTAATGTACAGCAGTATTCCAGCCTAGAGAGAACAAGTGATTTGAAAAGGATCATCACTGGTTTGGCATCTCTTGTTTTGAAAGTTCTCATTATCCATCCTATCATTTTCTTTGCACGTGCGATCGTGGCACTGTTGTGATCCTTGAAAGTGAGATCCTCAGACATTACTACTCCCAGGTCCCTTACATTATTTTTCCGCTCTATTGTATGGCCAGAGTCTGCAGTATACTCTGTTCTAGTTATATCCTCCAGTTTTCCATAAAGGAGTAGTTGGAATTTGTCCTCATTGAACATCATATTGTTTACCGTTGCCCACTGGAAAACTTTGTTTATATCTTCTTGGAGGTTAACCGCGTCCTCAGCAGATGACAGCCTCATGCAGATCCTAGTATCATCCGCAAAGGATGATACGGTGCTGTGGTGTATATCTCTATGTCTGATATGAGGATGAGGAATAAGATGGGGGCGAGTACTGTGCCTTGTGGAACAGAGCTCTTCACTATGGCAGCCTCCGATTTAACTCTGATGACCACTACTCTTTGTGTTCGATTTGTTAGGAAGTTGAAGATCCATCTCCCCACTTACCCAGTTATTCCTTTAGCACGTCTGGTGCAGCGTGAGTCTGGTGCAGCGTCAGTCTGGTGCAACGTGAGTCTGGTGCAACGTGAGTCTGGTGCAGCGTGAGTCTGGTGCAGCGTGAGTCTGGTGCAACGTGAGTCTGGTGCAACGTGAGTCTGGTGCAGCGTCAGTCTGGTGCAACGTGAGTCTGGTGCAGCGTGAGTCTGGTGCAGCGTGAGTCTGGTGCAACGTGAGTCTGGTGCAACGTGAGTCTGGTGCAGCGTGAGTCTGGTGCAGCGTGAGTCTGGTGCAGCGTGAGTCTGGTGCAGCGTGAGTCTGGTGCAGCGTGAGTCTGGTGCAACGTGAGTCTGGTGCAGCGTGAGTCTGGTGCAGCGTGAGTCTGGTGCAGCGTGAGTCTGGTGCAACGTGAGTCTGGTGAAACGTGAGTCTGGTGCAGCGTGAGTCTGGTGCAACGTGAGTCTGGTGAAACGTGAGTCTGGTGAAACGTGAGTCTGGTGCTCAGGAAAACATTCCAGTGGTGAACATTTGAAGAAGAGATCAGATGAGTCATTCTTCAGTTCAAGGCACACATTCTTAAGTTATGGCACACATTCTTAAGTTATGGCACACATTCTTCAGTTACGGCACACATTCTTAAGTTATGGCACACATTCTTAAGTTATGGCACACATTCTTCAGTTATGGCACACATTCTTAAGTTATGGCACACATTCTTCAGTTACGGCACACATTCTTAAGTTATGGCACACATTCTTCAGTTACGGCACACATTCTTAAGTTATGGCACACATTCTTAAGTTATGGCACACATTCTTAAGTTATGGCACACATTCTTCAGTTATGGCACACATTCTTAAGTTATGGCACACATTCTTAAGTTATGGCACACATTCTTAAGTTATGGCACACATTCTTCAGTTATGGCACACATTCTTAAGTTATGGCACACATTCTTAAGTTATGGCACACATTCTTAAGTTATGGCACACATTCCTAAGTTATGGCACACATTCTTCAGTTACGGCACACATTCTTAAGTTATGGCACACATTCTTAAGTTATGGCACACATTCTTCAGTTACGGCACACATTCTTAAGTTATGGCACACATTCTTAAGTTATGGCACACATTCCTAAGTTATGGCACACATTCTTCAGTTACGGCACACATTCTTAAGTTATGGCACACATTCTTAAGTTATGGCACACATTCTTCAGTTACGGCACACATTCTTAAGTTATGGCACACATTCTTAAGTTATGGCACACATTCTTCAGTTACGGCACACATTCTTCAGTTATGGCACACATTCTTAAGTTATGGCACACATTAAGTTATGGCACACATTCTTCAGTTATGGCACACATTCTTAAGTTATGGCACACATTCTTCAGTTATGGCACACATTCTTAAGTTATGGCACACATTCTTAAGTTATGGCACACATTCTTCAGTTATGGCACACATTCTTAAGTTATGGCACACATTCTTCAGTTATGGCACACATTCTTCAGTTATGGCACACATTCTTAAGTTATGGCACACATTCTTCAGTTATGGCACACATTCTTCAGTTATGGCACACATTCTTCAGTTATGGCACACATTCTTCAGTTATGGCACACATTCTTCAGTTATGGCACACATTCTTCAGTTATGGCACACATTCTTAAGTTATGGCACACATTCTTCAGTTATGGCACACATTCCAATAATTCCAAGTTTCTTTTAGTATTTTACAACATGAGTAAATTTGTCTGGCGTCAACAAACTTAACAAGTACTATCCTGGACCTCAGATGCACCAACTATTAAAGAACAGGAAAACTGAAAATCATTTAACGTGAATAAAAATTTCTCACTATTTTACCCACAAAATGGTCAAATTTGCACATACACGTCTGGATTTTATTCTCCACTGTCGTCGAATTTTTTGGCACTTTTTTTTAAAACGTTTGAGGCTCCGCCACTCAGGATTTGGACTTTATCTAAACCATTCCATGACGCTGGGAATGGCTTCAACAGCGCTCTGGTCATAGTGCACGTCAACATGCCAGTTGTTTCAAGAAATTGGTCCTCGTTACCCAACACAAGTAGTGACAATTTGAAACCAACTGGATGAGGCATTCTCGAGTTATAAGGGAAATAAAATTGAATTCAGGTAGCCTTTTAGAGATACTCCTTCGGGAATACCTAATGATATAGTGGATAATAAGAACCTTCAAAACAATTAAGGTCAAGTCAATGAAGGTCCATTTCAAGAAGCTGGTTCTCTCTAGGTTGGAATATTGCTGTACAATAACAGACCCTTTTTTAAGACAGGCGAAATTGCAGCTGTAGGGAATGTCCAGAGAACTTTCACTGTACTTATAAGCTCAGTCAAACACCTAAATTACTGGAAACGTTTAAAGTCCCTTGACCTGTATTCCTTGGAACGCAGTCGACAAATATACATCATAATTTAAACCTGAAAAATCATAAGAGGGAGTGTCCCCAAATCTTCACACAAATATCACTTCCTACAAAAGCAAGCGGCTTGGCAGAGGTGTAATATGAGATGATTACAGTGAGAGAGAACACAATGTAAGGGGCCCAAGATCGTTCAACAGGATCTCATCATGTAAAGTAAAAGGACACAAGTGCAACTAATGTGACATTTATTGTGGCAACGTTTCGCTCTCCAGGAGCTTTATCAGGATCTCATCATACATAACGGGATTATCAACACACCCCTAGCTGTCAAGTGGGAAGTGGATAAGTCACTGAAATCAGTTCCTGACCAGGTGGGCTGTGGTTTGCAGGTTGAACTGTAAGTGGCCAGCAGTAACAGCCTGTCTGATAAAGCCTTCATCCACCAGGAAGCCTGGTCTGGGATAGGGCCGTAGGGACGTTGGCCACCCGGAAAAATTCTTCAGGTATTCTTCAAGTATGCAAGTCAAAAGATTGTAAGGGTGGCCCAGGAACTGGCGTTCAACATATAGGCACAAAGACTGGGGCTCAACATGTGTGCCCAGGCACTGCAGCTCAACATCTTGGATCAAACACTAGGGGTCAACATGTAGGTCCAGGCACTGGGGGACAACATGTGGGTCCAGGCACTGGGGGGTCAACATGTGGACCCAAGCACTGGGGGTCAACATGTGGGTCCAAGCACTGGGGATCAACATGTGGGCTGCTTCATCTCTTCGCTCATGGTATTCAAGGTGTTCAGTTAATGGCAGTGTGTGGCGTGACGAGTGAGTGGAACTGTGGGTGTGAAGGCAGGCAGGGAGAAACAGGCAGAAGAGGGCAACGAGAGAATGAGAGAAAGATGGAAAAGAAGACAAAAAAAGGAGCATCAGCAGAGGAAGAAAGTCTTCCTGAGCATCAATCATCTTGTAGTGTTTCCAACCGAATTCCTCGTGCCATTTCCGCTTCTATCTCCTACCGCGTCCTGATACACTGTTCGCTATTTCCACACATTTCCCTAAATTTTCAATCACATATCCCGTTATTTTCAGCCGTATTCCAGGCTATTTTCCAGTCAAGCCTCCTTCCACTCCCAGGCTGCCCTTGTCATCACCTCGGCTGAACACCACATTCTTAGCTACATTATCTAACAATAGCGGATATTATTATTGTAATGACAAAGAAGCGCTAAACCACAAGGGCTATACAATAGCGGATAACTAGCTATAGATTCAATACTCAAATTTTAAATTTAGCATATCAGAGCGTGGCTGCGAGAATGGTTTGCCTAGCGATTGCCGGACGGAGGATAGAACCATCATCCCACTTGCGATATGAAGAATGAAACACCAATGCAACATTTGGGTATCTTTATTGTAGACGTTTCACCATCCAGTGGCTTTACAAATTCAAGGACATAACTGGAAGACGGTAGAACTATAAACAAAAGACGAGGCAATCAGCATATAGTTCTGTCTTCCAATTATGTCCTTGAATTTGTATTGATCAAGCCAATAGATGGAGAAACGTCTACATTAAGGATACCCAGATGTTGAACATGTGTCTGAGTCTTCATCTTGTCGGTATTGTATACCATACATATACCACCTGTGATATACTTGTGACTGGTTTCGAGAGCTTTCCTACAGCCTGGCCAGGTGCCAGTCTTCTCTACTGATTGTTTCATCAACCAGGTTGTTGCTGTTGCTGTTGTTGCTGGCAGCCTACCATTACAGTTCTAACTCCACTAGCCTACAGCAAAATTGATTTAGCACTTAGCGGAGATAGTGATCCGTTTTCCAGTAAAAAACTTCTACACTTGTCCGACAATATTTCTGATATTTGATGGTAGCAAGGTGAAGAGTCATGGACCTTTAGTGTCCGTGGGGTCCCTGTTTTTCTGTGTCTCACATCTTGTACATAACGGCAGTAAGTTTGGGACCAGGTTCTCAAATATCCCACAGGAATATATTACCACGTATATCTCTTTCCTTCACTCTAACTAAAGGATGCTTCCGAGGGTCAATACCTCTCCGGCCCAGCCTGATCAACCAGGTTGTTAATGCTAGCCACACGCAGTCCAATATACGAATCACAGACTGGCTAATCAGGCACTGATTTGAAGAACATGCCCAGTTCCCTCTTGAAGACCATCCACTGTTTAATAGCAGAAGTATTTTTGATAAGTAGAACCTTCAAAACAAGAGAAGCCAAACCATAGGTGATACTCTTTGAACAACTTTTTCTCTCTCTATTGTTTCATACAACAGCTCCTTTTAAAAGCTGGTGAAAGTGCAGATTTGGAGAATGTACATAGAGCCTTTACTACTCGTATAAAATCAGTCAAAGCCCCTATTTTATTGGGTATGCTTTAAGCTCCTTGAATTATATGCCTTGGAACGTTGGCGAGAAAGATACATCATAATTTTTATTATTATTATTATTATCACACTGGCCGATTCCCACCAAGGCAGGGTGGCCCGAAAAAGAAAAACTTTCACCATCATTCACTCCATCACTGTCTTGCCAGAAGGGTGCTTTACACTACAGTTTTTAAACTGCAACATTAACACCCCTCCTTCAGAGTGCAGGCACTGTACTTCCCATCTCCAGGACTCAAGTCCGGCCTGCCGGTTTCCCTGAATCCCTTCATAAATGTTACTTTGCTCACACTCCAACAGCACGTCAAGTATTAAAAACCATTTGTCTCCATTCACTCCTATCAAACACGCTCACGCATGCCTGCTGGAAGTCCAAGCCCCTCGCACACAAAACCTCCTTTACCCCCTCCCTCCAACCCTTCCTAGGCCGACATCATAATTTATATCTTGAAAATTCTGGAGAGACAGGTTCCAAACCAGCGCCATGTAATCATTCCCCACGAAAGCAGTCTCTGGCAGACGATGTAAAATATACCAATGGAAAGGAGGTACAATAAGCACATTAAGAAACAACTCGGACTAAGAATTTTCAACACCCTCCATTCATGCATATCAACAGACTATCTTCCATAGGAAAATTTGAACAGTTTCTCAAGTCAGTTCCTGATTAGCCAGGCTGATCTGGGCCCGGGCACCGTGGGTGACTTCCCAAAACGTCTTTGGGTAGCGCTCAGGTACATTCACCTACAAAATGGATATTTAAACACAAATGATACAATTAAAAAAAATCGGCCATGGTACGTCTGGTAGCGAGGTGGCTGAGATGAAACATACAACGTTTAAATACACGTTCCACTATTGACGCCATTAGTACTTAAGAGTGGAAGTGCAGAAAGAACTAGCGAGACACTTGTGATATATACTCAGTGGCCATTTTATTAGGCACACGCTTCTATTAGTGTGTAGGACTCCTTTTGCCCCCTAGAACAGCCTGAATTCATCGTGGTATGGATTTAACCAAGTGGTGGAAACATTCCTTAAAGATTCCAGTCCATGTTGACATGACAGCATCACACAGCTGCTGCAGATCTGTTAGCTGCACAGGCAGGAAGGGTGCATGATTCACGCTGTTTATGTCAAATTCTGATTCTACCATCTGCATGTTGCAGCAGCAATCGCGATTCCTCAAACTAGACAATGAACTGCTAGTCTGTGCCCACTGTATCCTCAGTTTCTTATCTGTCTTGAGTGGAACCTGGTGTGGTCTTATGATCCTCGATCCCATCCACTTTACAGTTTGACGTGTTGTGTGTTAAGAGATGCTCTTCTGCATACCACTGTTGTAACAAATAGTTATTTCAGTTCCAGTGGCCTTCCTGTCAGCGTGACCCAGTCAGGCCATTCTCCTCTGACCTCTCTCATTAATAACAAGACGTTTTAACCCACAGAACTGCCGCTCACTGGATGTTGTGTTTTTCACACCAGTGACTGTAAACTGTAGATTGTTGGGTGTGAAAATCCCAGATCAGAAATTTCTGGGATACTCAAACCACCTCGTCTGGCACCAACAATCATTCCACAGTCAAAGTCACTTTGATCACATTTCTTCCTCATTCTGATGTTAAGTCTGAACAAAACTGAGCCTCTTAATCATGTCTGCATACTTTTAGGCACTGAGGTGCTGCCACGTGATTGGTTGATTAGATATTTGCATTAATAAGCATGTGTAGTGGTGTACCTAATAAAGTGGCCACTGAGTGTACCTGTGAGTGGGTTCCAGGGGCTGTCTACCCTCGCTGCCTGGACTTTTAAAAACTACGACTCATCGCTGATGACCGAATTATTTATTTCATAATTAAACAACTTAAAAATAGGAAATAAAAAGACCAGCGAAAGTAATTAATTAAAGGCGTTCAACATGAGGAAAATTAGGAGAGAAGCCAGGGTGTAATGCAGGGGAGGATTAGGAGAGAAAACAGGGAGTAATGTGGAGGAGGATTAAGAGAGAAGACAGCGAGTATTCCGGTGGATTATTAGACGAGAAGGCAGTGAGGATTGTGGAGGATCATTAGAAAATAAGGCTGCGAGTAATTTGGAAGATTATCAGAATAAAAGGCAGCCAGTACTCTGGATCCATAAAAAAAGACAGTCGATATTCTTTAGGAGGGATTGAAGAGACGGCAGCCAATATACTTCAGATGGGTTAGAACAAAAGGCAACCAGTATTATTTAGGAAGGTTAGAAGGGAAGACAGCCCGTATAATTTAGGAAGGTTAGATGGGAAGGCAGCCAGTATTCTTTAGGAAGGCTAGAAGGGAAGGCAGCCAGTATTGTTTAGGAAGGCTAGAAGGGAAGGCAGCCAGTATTGTTTAGGAAGGCTAGAAGGGAAGGCAGCTAGTATTGTTTAGGAAGGGTAGAATGGAAGGCAGCTAGTATTGTTTAGGAAGGCTAGAAGGGAAGGCAGCCAGTATTGTTTAGGAAGGCTAGAAGGGAAGGCAGCCAGTATTGTTTAGGAAGGCTAGAAGGGAAGGCAGCTAGTATTGTTTAGGAAGGCTAGAAGGGAAGGCAGCCAGTATTGTTTAGGAAGGCTAGAAGGGAAGGCAGCCAGTATTGTTTAGGAAGGCTAGAAGGGAAGGCAGCCAGTATTGTTTAGGAAGGCTAGAAGGGAAGGCAGCTAGTATTGTTTAGGAAGGCTAGAAGGGAAGGCAGCTAGTATTGTTTAGGAAGGCTAGAAGGGAAGGCAGCCAGTATTGTTTAGGAAGGCTAGAAGGGAAGGCAGCTAGTATTGTTTAGGAAGGGTAGAAGGGAAGGCAGCTAGTATTGTTTAGGAAGGGTAGAAGGGAAGGCAGCTAGTATTGTTTAGGAAGGGTAGAAGGGAAGGCAGCTAGTATTGTTTAGGAAGGGTAGAAGGGAAGGCAGCTAGTATTGTTTAGGAAGGGTAGAAGGGAAGGCAGCTAGTATTGTTTAGGAAGGGTAGAAGGGAAGGCAGCTAGTATTGTTTAGGAAGGGTAGAAGGGAAGGCAGCCAGTATTGTTTAGGAAGGGTAGAAGGGAAGGCAGCCAGTATTGTTTAGGAAGGCTAGAAGGGAAGGCAGCCAGTATTGTTTAGGAAGGGTAGAAGGGAAGGCAGCCAGTATTGTTTAGGAAGGCTAGAAGGGAAGGCAGCCAGTATTGTTTAGGAAGGCTAGAAGGGAAGGCAGCTAGTATTGTTTAGGAAGGCTAGAAGGGAAGGCAGCCAGTATTGTTTAGGAAGGCTAGAAGGGAAGGCAGCCAGTATTGTTTAGGAAGGCTAGAAGGGAAGGCAGCCAGTATTGTTTAGGAAGGCTAGAAGGGAAGGCAGCCAGTATTGTTTAGGAAGGCTAGAAGGGAAGGCAGCCAGTATTGTTTAGGAAGGCTAGAAGGGAAGGCAGCCAGTATTCTGGCAAACAACCAAGACATACACCGTCACGTTAAGTATATTCGAGTACGTTTTTACTTTTAAAAAATCTTTGTCATTCAGCTTTACAATGACTTTATACTCAAGCAAATGAGAGTTGGAGGTAGTGGAGGCCAAGTATACTGCGACAGTGGAGGTAGTGGAGGCCAGCTATACTGCGACAGTGGAGGTAGTGGAGGCCAAGTATACTGCGACAGTGGAGGTAGTGGAGGCCAAGTATACTGCGACAGTGGAGGTAGTGGAGGCCAAGTATACTGCGACAGTGGAGGTAGTGGAGGCCAAGTATACTGCGACAGTGGAGGTAGTGGAGGCCAAGTATACTGCGACAGTGGAGGTAGTGGAGGCCAGCTATACTGCGACAGTGGAGGTAGTGGAGGCCAAGTATACTGCGACAGTGGAGGTAGTGGAGGCCAAGTATACTGCGACAGTGGAGGTAGTGGAGGCCAGCTATACTGCGACAGTGGTAGTGGAGGCTAGCTATACTGCAACAGTGGAAGTAGTGGAGGCCAGCTATACTGCGACAGTGGAGGTAGTGGAGGCCAAGTATACTGCGACAGTGGAGGTAGTGGAGGCCAGCTATACTGCGACAGTGGAGGTAGTGGAGGCCAGCTATACTGCGACAGTGGAGGTAGTGGAGGCCAGCTATACTGCGACAGTGGAGGTAGTGGAGGCCAGCTATACTGCGACAGTGGAGGTAGTGGAGGCCAGCTATACTGCGACAGTGGAGGTAGTGGAGGCCAGCTATACTGCAACAGTGGAGGTGGTGGAGGCCAGCTATACTGCAACAGTGGAGGTGGTGGAGGCCAGTTATACTACGACACTGGAGGCCAGCTATACTGCGACAGTGGAGGTAGTGGAGGCCAAGTATACTGCGACAGTGGAGGTAGTGGAGGCCAGCTATACTGCGACAGTGGAGGCCAGCTATACTGCGACAGTGGAGGTAGTGGAGGCCAGCTATACTGCGACAGTGGAGGTAGTGGAGGCCAGCTATACTGCGACAGTGGAGGTAGTGGAGGCCAGCTATACTGCGACAGTGTAGGTGGAGTCCAGCTATATTGCGGCAGTGCAGGTGGAGGCCAGCTATATTGCGACAGTGGAGGTAGTGGAGGCCAGCTATACTGCGACAGTGGTAGTGGAGGCTAGCTATACTGCAACAGTGGAAGTAGTGGAGGCCAGCTATACTGCGACAGTGGGGGTGGTGGAGGCCAGCTATACTGCAACAGTGGAGGTGGTGGAGGCCAGCTATACTGCAACAGTGGAGGTGGTGGAGGCCAGCTATACTGCAACAGTGGAGGTGGTGGAGGCCAGCTATACTGCAACAGTGGAGGTCAGTTATACTACGACACTGGAGGCCAGCTATACTACGATATGCTAGAAACCTTCAAAAGTATCAACGTAGCTGTTGTGCACCAAGAAGGCAGTAAGACACTAACAAAATATTACAAACCACGACCACTAACGTCTCACATAAAATTCTATGAAAGGTTGGCGAGACGCCAAATACAAATTTCATGGAAAAGACTGAGCTAGACAATACAAGTCGATATGGACTCAGAACGGGCGGATTATACTTGTCACAACTACTAGATCACTAACTGCTGAAAATGGTTTTGAAAACCGAGAGGCTGAAGAATGAGACACTTGTGTAACATTTGGGAATCTTTATCGAGGAAACCCTTCGCCAGCCAGTGGCTTCCTCAGTTCAATAGAGATGAGTAATATGAGGTAATCAGTCCCTAAGCCAACAGTTCATGTGTTCAAGCCATCATTTTTCAAGACTGATGGACTGAACATATTGATTGCAGGCTGAGGGACTGATTACCTCATAATCCTCCTCATCTTCTTTTATTCTCTGTATTGGACTAAAGAAGCCGCTGGATGGCGAAACGTTTCCTCAATAAAAGTTCCCAAATGTTCCAAAAGGGCGATATCCCATAAAATAACATCACCAGTATATTAAACGCACATTAAATTTTCTAAAATGTAACACAAAACGTAACAGTAGAAGAAAAAAATCAAAGCTCATCACAGAAAACGTCGAGTATCCCCAGACATAGTCTTGGTGCCTTCATTTCTTATCACTATAAAAGATATGTTAAAATCACTATCATCATTTGCGAACGATATCAAAATAAGCACGAAAGTCGCCTCGGTAGGAGTAACGGAAATATTGTAAAGAGATATCAATAGTCTTCAAATGTGCAATGGAAAACAGCATGTGTTCAATCGTAACAAATTCCAACTGTTCAGATGTAGAAAGAATGGATACAAAACGCAAGATCACTTCCTAGCACGAAAGGAACAAGTGAAGACTTTGGTACAATAATATCATTTGACATGTGTCGCAAACCAGAAAAAATGAGAAGGTGGATAATGAAAACTTTCAATAGAAGAGAAATAATGCCAAGGTGATGCTATTCAAATCTCTTGCGCTCCATCGTTAAGAATACTGCCCGGTGTTAACGGCTCCGTTCAAGGCAGGAGAGAGATTATAATTGGAAAAGACAGACATCGTTTATTGTCCGCATAGAGCACATAAACCATTTAAACTACTGGGAATGCCTGAAAGTACTTGCAACATATTCTTTGAAGAGAAGATGAAACGGATACGTACTGAAGTGAGATATGGAAGTGTAAAACAGGGCCAGTGTAAAGTAGGGCGGGGCATCATGGGAACAATAAGCGAATGCAGAAAAGGATACTTATGTACAGTTCTGGACAATTATTACAGGAAACGTTTCGTGGCGAAACGTTTCATGTAATGTCTTGAACTGTACATGTTTCTTTCCCTACCTTTCAGTATCCCCATACCATTTACTTAAACTACGAGGACAGTGAGTCAGTATGTAGTAATACTGCCGGAGCCCGGGGTGAAGTTTTTTAAGATGAAACCTGACCACTACCTGTGCGAAGTGACAGATCAACCTGGCTGTGATGGCTATGGGGGCCCGTGGACCGACAACAGCAACAGGTTGATTCAATAGGCAATCAACAGAAAAGCCTGGCCCAATGCCGGGCTGCAAGGGTAGAAAAACTTGTTGAGGAAAGCTATACTGGCACACTGGAAGGAGGTACATCAATGGAGGAGGGTTGTGGAGGCCAGCTATACTGGGACATACCGGAGGAACGCCAGTGCTTCACAAGACACAGAATGAGGCGGCGAGGGCACTACTGTAGGAGGCAGCCACAGTATATACTAGGAGGCAGACACAGCATACACTAGGTAGGCACAGCATACACTAGGAGGCAGACATAGCATACACTAGGAGGCAGGCACAGCATACACTAGGAGGCAGACATAGCATACACTAGGTAGGCACAGCATACACTAGGAGGCAGGCACAGCATACACTAGGAGGCAGGTACAGCATACACTAGGTAGGCACAGCATACACTAGGAGGCAAGCACAGCATACACTAGGAGGCAGGCACAGCATACAATAGGAGGCAGGCATAGCATACACTAGGAGGCAGGCACAGCACACACTAAGAGGCAGGCACAGCATACACTAGGAGGCAGGCACAGCATACACTAGGAGGCAGGCACAGCATACACTAGGAGGCAGGCACAGCATACATTAGGAGGCAGGCATAGCATACACTAGGAGGCAGGGACAGCATAAGCTAAGAGGCAGGCATAGCATATACTAGGAGGCAGGCATAGCATACACAAGGAGGTAGGCACAGCATACACTAGGAGACAGGCACAGCATACACTAGGAGGCAGGCACAGCATACACTAGGAGGCAGGCACAGTATACACTAGGAGACAGGCACAGCATACACTAGGGGGCAGGCACAGCATACACTAGGAGGCAGGCACAGCATACACTAGGAGGCAGGCACAGCATACACTAGGAGGCAGGCACAGCATAGACTAGGAGGCAGGCACAGCATACACTAGGGGGCAGGCACAGCATACACTAGGAGGCAGGCACAGCATACACTAGGAGGCAGGCACAGCATACACTAGGAGGCAGGCACAGCATACACTAGGAGGCAGGCGCAGCATACACTAGAAGGCAGGCACAGCATAGACTAGGAGGCAGGCACAGCATACACTAGGGGGCAGGCACAACATACACTAGGAGGCAGGCACAGCATACACTAGGAGGCAGGCACAGCATACACTAGGAGGCAGGCACAGCATACACTAGGAGGCAGGCACAGCATACACTAGGAGGCCGGCACAGGATACACTAGGAGGCAGGCACAGCATACACTATGGGGCAGGCACAGCATACACTACAAGGCAGACACAGCATACACTAGGAGAAAGGCACAGCATACACTAGGAGGCAGACACAGCATACACTAGGAGGCAGGCACAGCATACACTAGGAGGGAGACACAGCATACACTAGGAGACAGGCACAGCATACACTAGGAGGCAGGCACAGCATACACTAGGTAGGCACAGCATACACTAGGAGGCAGGCACAGCATACACTAGGAGGCAGGCACAGCATACACTAGGAGGCAGGCACAGGACACACTAGGAGGAAGGCACAGCATACACTAGGAGGCAGGCACAGCATACACTAGGAGGCAGGCCAAGCATACACTAGGAGGCAGGAACAGCATACACTAGGAGGCAGGCACAGGATACACTAGGAGACAGGCACAGCATACACTAGGGGGCAGGCACAGCATACACTAGGAGGCAGGCACAGCATACACTAGGAGACAAGCACAGCATACACTAGGAGGCAGGCACAGCATACACAAGGGGGCAGGCACACCATACACTAGGAGGCAGGCACAGCATACACTAGGAGGCAGGCACAGCATACACTAGGAGGCAGGCACAGCATACACTAGGAGGCATGCACAGCATACACTAGGGGGCAGACACAGCATACACTAGGAGGCAGGCACAGGATACACTAGGAGGCAGGCACAGGATACACTAGGGGGCAGGCACAGCATACACTAGGAGGCAGGCACAGCATACACTAGGGGGCAGGCACAGCATACACTAGGAGGCAGGCACAGCATACACTAGGAGGCAGGCACAGCAAACACTAGGAGGCAGGCACAGCATACACTAGGAGGCAGGCACAGCATACACTAGGAGGCAGGCACAGCATACACTAGGAGGCAGGAACAGCATACACTAGGAGGCAGGCACAACATACACTAGGAGGCAGGCACAGCATACACTAGGAGGCAGGCACAGCATACACTAGGAGGCAGGCACAGCATACACTAGGAGGCAGGCACAGCATACACTAGGAGGCAGGCACAGCAAACACTAGGAGGCAGGCACAGCATACACTAGGAGGCAGGCACAGCATACACTAGGAGGCAGGCACAGCATACACTAGGAGGCAGGCACAGCATACACTAGGAGGCAGGCACAGCATACATTAGGAGGCAGGCACATCATACACTAGGAGGCAGGCACAGCATACACTAGGAGGCAGGCACAGCATACACTAGGAGGCAGGCACAGCATACACTAGGAGGCAGGCACAGCATACACTAGGAGGCAGGCACAGCATACACTAGGAGGCAGGCACAGCATACACTAGGAGGCAGGCACAGCATACACTAGGAGGCAGGCGCAGCATACACTAAGAGGCAGGCACAGCATACACTAGGAGGCAGGCACAGCATACACTAGGAGGCAGCACAGCATACACTAGGAGGCAGCATACACTAGGAGGCAGGCACAGCATACACTATGGGGCAGGCACAGCATACACTAGGAGGCAGACACAGCATACACTAGGAGGCAGGCACAGCATACACTAGGAGGCAGACACAGCATACACTAGGAGACAGGCACAGCATACACTAGGAGGCAGGCACAGCATACACTAGGTAGGCACAGCATACACTAGGAGGCAGGCACAGCATACACTAGGAGGCAGGCACAGCATACACTAGGAGGCAGGCACAGCATACACTAGGAGGCAGGCACAGCATACACTAGGAGGCAGGCACAGCATACACTAGGAGGCAGGAGGCGCAGCATACACTAGGACGCAGGCACAGCATACACTAGGAGGCAGGCACAGCATACACTAGGAGGCAGGCACAGCATACACTAGGAGGCAGGCACAGCATACACTAGGAGGCAGGCACAGCATACACTAGGAGGCAGGCACAGCATACACTAAGAGGCAGGCACAGCATACACTAGGAGGCAGGCACAGCATACACTAGGAGGCAGGCACAGCATACACTAGGAGGCAGGCACAGCATACACTAGGAGGCAGGCACAGCATACACTAAGAGGCAGGCACAGCATACACTAGGAGGCAGGCACAGCATACACTAGGAGGCAGGCACAGCATACACTAGGAGGCAGGCACAGCATACACTAGGAGGCAGGCACAGCATACACTAGGAGGCAGGCACAGCATACACTAGGAGGCAGGCACAGCATACACTAGGAGGCAGGCACAGCATACACTAGGAGGCAGGCACAGCATACACTAGGAGGCAGGCACAGCATACACTAGGAGGCAGGCACAGCATACACTAGGAGGCAGGCACAGCATACACTAGGAGGCAGGCACAGCATACACTAGGAGGCAGGCACAGCATACACTAGGAGGCAGGCACAGCATACAGGAGGCAGGCACAGCATACACTAAGAGGCAGGCACAGCATACACTAGGAGGCAGGCACAGCATACACTAGGAGGCAGGCACAGCATGCACTAAGAGGCAGGCACAGCATACACTAGGAGGCAGGCACAGCATACACTAGGAGGCAGGCACAGCATACACTAGGAGGCAGGCACAGCATACACTAGGAGGCAGGCACAGCATACACTAGGAGGCAGGCACAGCATACACTAGGAGGCAGGCACAGCATACACTAGGAGGCAGGCACAGCATACACTAGGAGGCAGGCACAGCATACACTAGGAGGCAGGCACAGCATACACTAGGAGGCAGGCACAGCATACACTAGGAGGCAGGCACAGCATACACTAGGCACAGCATACACAGGCAGGCACAGCATACACTAGGAGGCAGACACAGCATACACTAGGAGGCAGGGATACAATAGGAGGCAGGCACAGCATACACTAGGAGGCAGGCGCAGCATACACTAGGAGGCAGGCACAGCATACACTAGGAGGCAGGCACAGCATACACTAGGAGGGAGGCACAGCATACACTAGGAGGCAGGCACAGCATACACTAGGAGGCAGGCACAGCATACACTAGGAGGCAGGCACAGCATACACTAGGAGGCAGGCACAGCATACACTAGGAGGCAGGCACAGCATACACTAGGAGGCAGGCACAGCATACACTAGGAGGCAGGCACAGCATACACTAGGAGGCAGGCACAGCATACACTAGGAGGCAGGCACAGCATACACTAGGACGCAGACACAGCATACACTAGGAGGCAGGCACAGGATACACTAGGAGGCAGGCACAGCATACACTAGGAGGCAGGCGCAGCATACACTAGGAGGCAGGCACAGCATACACTAGGAGGCAGGCACAGCATACACTAGGAGGGAGGCACAGCATACACTAGGAGGCAGGCACAGCATACACTAGGAGGCAGGCACAGCATACACTAGGAGGCAGGCACAGCATACACTAGGAGGCAGGCACAGCATACACTAGGAGGCAGGCACAGCATACACTAGGAGGCAGGCACAGCATACACTAGGAGGCAGGCACAGCATACACTAGGAGGCAGGCACAGCATACACTAGGAGGCAGGCACAACATACACTAGGAGGCAGGCACAACATACACTAGGAGGCAGGCACAGCATACACTAGGAGGCAGGCACAGCATACACTAGGAGGCAGGCACAACATACACTAGGAGGCAGGCACAACATACACTAGGAGGCAGGCACAGCATACACTAGGAGGCAGGCACAGGATACACTAGGAGGCAGGCACAGCATACACTAGGAGGCAGGCACAGCATACACTAGGAGGCAGGCACAGCATACACTAGGAGGCAGGCACAACATACACTAGGAGGCAGGCACAACATACACTAGGAGGCAGGCACAACATACACTAGGAGGCAGGCACAGCATACACTAGGAGGCAGGCACAGGATACACTAGGAGGCAGGCACAGGATACACTAAGAGGCAGGCACAGCATACACTAGGAGGCAGGCACAGGATACACTAGGAGGCAGGCACAGGATACACTAGGAGGCAGGCACAGCATACACTAGGAGGCAGGCACAGCATACACTAGGACGCAGGCACAGCATACACTTGGGGGCAGGCACAGCATACACTAGGAGGCAGAGACAGCATACACTAGGAGGCAGGCACAGCATACACTAGGAGGCAGGCACAGCATACACTAGGAGGCAGGCACAGCATACACTAGGAGGCAGGCACAGCATACACTAGGAGGCAGGCACAGCATACACTAGGAGGCAGGCACAGCATACACTAGGAGGCAGGCACAGCATAGACTAGGAGGCAGGCACAGCATACACTAGGAGGGAGGCACAGCATACACTAGGAGGCAGGCACAGCATACACTAGGAGGCAGGCACAGCATACACTAGGAGGCAGGCACAGCATACACTAGGAGGCAGGCACAGCATACACTAGGAGGCAGGCACAGCATACACTAGGAGGCAGGCACAGCATATACTAGGAGGCAGGCACAGCATACACTAGGAGGCATGCACAGCATACACTAGGAGGCAGGCACAGCATACACTAGGAGGCAGGCACAGCATACACTAGGAGGCAGGCACAGCATACACTAGGAGGCAGGCACAGCATATACTAGGAGGCAGGCACAGCACACACTAGGAGGCAGGCACAGCATACACTAAGAGGCAGGCACAGCATACACTAGGAGGCAGGCACAGCATACACTAGGAGGCAGGCACAGCATACACTAGGAGGCAGGCACAGCATACACTAGGAGGCAGGCACAGCATACACTAGGAGGCAGGCACAGCATACACTAGGAGGCAGGCACAGCATACACTAGGAGGCAGGCACAGCATACACTAGGAGGCAGGCACAGCATACACTAGGAGGCAGGCACAGCATACACTAGGAGGCAGGCACAGGATACACAAGGAGGCAGGCACAGCATACACTAGGAGGCAGGCACAACATACACTAGGAGGCAGGCACAGCATACACTAGGACGCAGGCACAGCATACACTAGGAGGCAGGCACAGGATACACTAGGAGGCAGGCACAGGATACACTAGGAGGCAGGCACAGCATACACTAGGAGGCAGGCACAGCATACACTAGGACGCAGGCACAGCATACACTAGGAGGCAGGCACAGCATACACTAGGACGCAGGCACAGCATACACTAGGAGGCAGGCACAGCATACACTAGGATGCAGGCACAGCATACACTAGTAGGCAGGCACAGGATACACTAGGAGGCAGGCACAGCATACACTAGGAGGCAGGCACAGCATACACTAGTAGGCAGGCACAGGATACACTAGGAGGCAGGCACAGCATACACTAGGAGGCAGGCACAGCATACACTAGGAGGCAGGCGCAGCATACACTAGGAGGCAGGCACAGCATACACTAGGAGGCAGGCACAGCATACACTAGGAGGCAGGCGCAGCATACACTAGGAGGCAGGCACAGCATACACTAGGAGGCAGGCACAGCATACACTAGGGGGCAGGCACAGCATACACTAGGAGGCAGGCACAGCATACACTAGGACGCAGGCACAGCATACACTAGGAGGCAGGCACAGCATACACTAGGACGCAGGCACAGGATACACTAGGAGGCAGGCACAGCATACACCAGGACGCAGGCACAGGATACACTAGGAGGCAGGCACAGAATCTTGATGGTGATTAATTTGTCGCCGAAATGTTTATAGATCAACCAGGCTGTGATGGATATGTGGGGCAGCGGGTCACCAGCAGCATCAGCCTGGTTGGCCAGGCTTGCACCAGACGAGCCTGGCCTATGGCCGGGCTCCGGGAGTAAAATAAAAATTCTTGGAACTCATCAAAGGTAAGGTAAAGTACATCAATAAATGTTCTGAGAAGCTGACAGTCTTTCCCACCGTCTATGAATTAACATAAGAAAGAAGGAACACTGCAACAGGCCTACTGGCCCATGCGAGGCAGGCCCAATTCTCCTACCAGCTTAAGCCAATGCCCTAACCTATTCAGGTCAGGTCACATTCACCTAACCTAAACTGAGCTGTTTAGGTTAGGTAAGATTCGTCGGGAAACAGGACAAGTGTTTCGTGACGCGGATCTTAGTCATATGATGACCAGTAGTTGGATGGAGATTTTGGTCACTTGACCGAGGTCTTCCGCTCACTTACCGGTCCACCCCTTTAAAATTATGGTTATGATTATATCCATTTCATCTACTGAGGAATCTGTGACCACGCGTGTTAACGCACTCTTTGATCGTGCCTGTGTCGGGGCCCCTACTTGTATCTGGGTTTATTCTGCACATCCTTCCATATCTCTCACTCCAGTAGGTTGTTATGGTGGAGTACAGATTGGGGACTTGATCCTCGAAGATTTTTCAGAGAGTAAGTTGTAAGTGGTTTAGGGCGTCCCCAGTAAAGTCACTTTATTGGCTCTAGGCCGGTACCAAACCATTTTCCAGCTCTGATATCTCTCGTGTCTTGCAAGATGCTGGGAGATTACAACTCCCTCAGTTACTGGTGTGACAGAGAGACAGAGAGAGAGAGAGAGAGAGAGAGAGAGAGAGAGAGAGAGAGAGAGAGAGAGAGAGAGAGAGAGAGAGAGAGAGAGAGAGAGAGAGAGAGAGAGAGAGAGAGAGAGAGAGAAAGAGAAAAAGAGAAAGAGAGAGAGAGAGAGAAAGAGAAAGATGTGGGTGGCCTTACTGTTATGTACAAGGCCAATATTGTCAAAATACCACACTTGGATCCACTTCGAGGACAGCGTGAAACAAGCTTTTATGCCACAAGACGGGCAGAAAGCAGCAACTTCACTCTGGCTGTACCCTTCTCCAGAACATCACTCCATCTGAGATCATACATACCCAGGATGACTCGAGTATGGAACACATTCGTACAGGATAATGATGTCAACGAGATAAAGTCAGTTGATCAAATGAAAATGCTGGCCCACAGATGGCTCCAACTTCATCCTGTTTCCTACTTGTATGTCTCATAACAATAAAAATGCTTTCAAATGAGCTGATGTAGGTAACAGCTCTTAGCTTGCCAATAAAGTTAGGAATCCTTAACCTGCAAATAGCTGTCAATAAAGCTAGGGATCCTTAACCTTGTCAAACCCTGTGTAAAAAAAGAGAGAGAGAGAAAGAGAGAAAGAGAGAGAGAAAGAGAGAAAGAGAGAAAGAGGGAGAGAGAGAGAGAATGAGAGAGGAGAAAGAGAGAGAATGTGTAAAAAAAGAAACAAAAAGAGAGAGAATGAGAGGAGAAAGAAAGAGAATGAGAGGAGAGAGAGGAGAAAGAGAGAGAGGAGAGAATGAGAGAGAGAGACTGCGACTGCTTGACAGAGCAAGACGTCTCATCTCTCGCCTGGATCCATCCTGGATAGATCTGTCATTTCAGCAGAGCCTTCAACACAGGAGGGATGTGGGTGGCCTTACTGTTATGTACAAGGCCAATACTGTCAAAGTACCACACTTGGATCCACTTCGAGGACAGCGTGAAACAAGCTTTTATGCCACAAGACGGGCAGAAAGCAGCAACTTCACTCTGGCTGTACCCTTCTCCAGAACATCACTCCATCTGAGATCATATATACCCAGGATGACTCGAGTATGGAACACATTCGTACAGTATAATGATGTCAACGAGATAAAGTCAGTTGATCAAATGAAAATGCTGGCCCACAGATGGCTCCAACTTCATCCTGTTCCTTACTTGTATGTCTCATAACAATAAAAATGCTTTCAAATTAGCTGATGTAGGTAACAGCTTAGTTTGTCAATAAAGTTAGGAATCCTTAACCTGTAAATAGCTTGTCAATAAAACTAGGGATCCTCAACCTTGTCAAACCCTGTGTAAAAAAAAAAAAAAGGAAAAGAGACAGAGAGAGAGAGAGAGAGAGAGAGAGAGAGAGAGAGCTGTCTTCACGGTCTGACAATACTGGATGAAAAACAAAATAGGTGCGAAGTCATTGTAAACACGTCAAAAATACAAATCAAAAGGTGTAGTTACTGCTGTCAGAAGTGAGGTGATGGTTGACTGGTGTGAGGAGTCGAGTAGTCATGGGGAGAACAGACAGTAGCAGCAGACGCCACCGTTTAGTAAAAGCAGAAAGCAGCAGGCTCCATGGTTCAGTAAATGCAAACAGCAGCAGATTTCTTAGTAAGGCTATCTGCTGAGCACCAAATTCTATAGCGGAAGGCTCTCTCCCCTCCCTACACTCTTGCAATAAGTGGATGAGCGGTTTTCATAACGAACACAAGAACCTGCACTTCATAAAGTGCTTCGATAATGGTCCACGACGGAGCGAAGAAACAAAAAAAGAAAACATGATTAAGACTGCCAAGGATGGCTCTCTGGGACACTTCAACCTTAAGTGTACTGACGCTTCTCTCTCTTATAGTTCAGGGGGAGCTGAGTGAGTTGAATGATAGCTCTAGGCCTTTCGTGTTGCAATCAACACACCAGGAGCTTGCAATGTTGTAGAAAAGAGGAGGAAGTCAAAACAAATACGATCAGAGTGAGCGTCTTTGCAAGACTTTCACTTTGTCTCGGTTATTGTATAAATAATTGAAAACTAGCAAATTTTAGACATGAAGTATTGTTGAGAAATTCATGCTGATTTTCGGTTCTTAGTTATCTCTATGTAATTTTAGTCTCGTCCTATTAATTCTGATTTATTCCATGATCTTTCACGTGTTCCTTTCCTTCTATTTGATGGTCCTCTTTGAGTTTTGTATAGTGTCCCTGTTGAGGTCTTCATTCTTTCCATATCTAAACTGCTGCGACATGTCACCATTGAACGTCATGTTCTCCGCTGCCCACTGAAATACCTGGAGTATACCTGAAGGGGGTTTCGGGGATCAACGCCCCCGCGGCCCGGTCCGTGACCAGGCCTTCTACCATAGCAACTTTTATGCTTATTTTACTTTCATCTGCAAATGAAGATACAAAACTGTAACGGGTGTTTTTATCTATGTCTGCTATGAGGATAAGAAACAGCAGAGGTGCCAGGACAGTGCCTTGGGGTACTAAACTTTTTACCTCGTTAACGCTGAATTTTTGCATGTATTGTGTAGAAACAAAGAAATTATCGTTAATTTTAAAAGCTGCCAATTTCGCTAATATTTAGCGTGTCAGACTCATGTCCTAAGACAAATGTTGGGGCCTGACAATGTTCGTTTCATATTCAGTTGTAAACACACAGGTATTTCATTACCAGAACCAAATGTTGTTCCAGCGAAAGCTTGCTCAGCAACGTGTTTCCTTTCATCAATATTGTCTTCAGTAGGTCACTGGGAGCTAGTTGATTGCTGTGTAGAGTATTAACATCATCCTTTGTTGTTGTTTGTGTGTGTGTGCTCTCCTTGCTCTCACTTATTTACTCTCCTGACAATGTCAATACGTAACGTTGTTGCCAGTGATTGTGTATACGAGTAGCTTACTTTGAGCACAGACCCTCAGTATACATTGTGAGTTGGTGACGCCAGGAGTGGTAACTCTCATGGGTCACTGTATCACCAGGATCACACAGCGCTGCTAACCCGGCCTACTGCCAGGCTTCATTGCTGAGTGTCTGTAAACATGGCTGTTGCTGCTGTCGACCCACTGGCCCATACCCAATACAGCTTGGTTGATCTAGCACTTGGCGGAGGTGGCAATCCAGTTTCGTCTTAAAGATGTCTACACTTGATATGACAACATTTCTGTTAACTGTCGGTAGCATGTTTAAGATTCTTGGAGCACAGATACTGACACATTGTTCTCTTATTATACTCAAGGCGCCCATATTTTTTCACTGAATTTATTTTACACTTCCGGTACGTTCTTATGACACTGAGTAGATTTGGAACCTAGGCCTCCAGTATCTTCAAGTTGTATATTAGGTCTCTCTCTCTTCCCTGTAGAGGGTACATTCTTAATTACTGCGAGGCGTTCCTCATAGTAAACAATCCCTATACATTTTCCAACTCGGATACCTCCCCTGCCTTAAAAGTGATGTCAACACGGAACAATATTCCATATTTGAGAGAACAAGTTATTTCAAAAGTACCATCATTGGCGTTATTTTTCTGTTTTGAAAGTTCTCATTTGGCCTTTGCCAGAAAAACGACAGGGCCTTCCTGCCTTAACCTGGCATATCAAACATGTCAGTAGTGTTACTGATTCCCTATGTGATATACTTGTGTAGTTATTCCCAGCTATGTTATACAAGCCTCCCGATCCAGCTAGCATACCAGTAACCGTTACAGTCACGGCATCACTATATTAAGACCGTTAGTGATTCACTGACCGTTAGTGACTCATTGCTGACCTAGCATGTCACGAGCTCTCCGTGCCCTCCGGGCACTGGACATGCAGTTGAACCCAAGACAGAGTAGAGTGAGGTCAGGCTCTGGCACTACTCATATCATATTAATATACGCTACCTAGACATCTATCGAGTGTATTCATTCTCCAAATCTATCACCACCGAACCCTACGACATTGTTATTCCGAAGTATTTCACCTGTTTCTAATATTCTATGAGATGGTTAGTCTGTACTCAATTATATGTGGTTGCAGGGTTTGATTCACAGCTCCTGGCACAGCCTCTTCGCTGGTCGCTAATAGGTTCACTCTTTCCAGGCTCCCATAGCCTTATCGTACCTCTTCTTAAAGCTATATATGTAACCACCTTTACTTCACTCTACAGATTGTTCTACTTCCTGACAACCTCCCGTACGTAAGCTCCTTATCTCTCACCAATTAACAATGCTATTTTCATTTACCCATTAGAAGAATTTGTTGATATGTATTTGAAGTTTTTCCTACGTCTTCTACCGAGGTGACCTCTTACCGTATTTATTTTGGTATCATCTATGATACGAAAGATGCTCTTATTTATGTCTACGATAAGAAACTATGGTTAGTCCCATGGGGTACTAAATTTTACTTCTCGTTTAGTTTATTGTTATGTCAAGTTGAAGATTGATCATATGGGAATCTTTATTCAGGATAAGCTTCATCAGTCCGATACAAAAACAGTACCTCACTACAGGAGTTAGAACCGTCCCATGGGGTACTAAATTTTACTTCGCTGAGATGGGACAACGTTTAGTTTACCATTACTCTCCGTGATCTGTTTGAAAATTGACTTCAATTCCCTACTTTTCCTCTTATAACTGTGACCACATTTTAGGAGCTATTACTCCATAATTGCATTTGTCAAGTTCCTTTGCAAAATACCTGCCAAGGCCTCCATAATTTTGTCACAGTGATGTAGATAAATGGTTCAGAAACCGACAAGTTGATAAATTAGACATACGTGCAACACTTGAATATCTTTACTTTGGAAACATTATCTCCACACAGTGGCTTCATCAGTCTAATACAAAGAATGGTGAATATCAGAAGTTGTTTGAGGTAATCAGTCCCTCAGCCTGGAGTCGATATAATCAGTTCATCAGGTAGAATCTGGTATTTCACCTGACTCTAAATGTCTTCTCTGGTGAACAATGAGTCCTCCTGTTAATGCAACTTTACATTCTTTATAAAAAACTATAAAAATAAAACGCATTCCAGGAAGAATGTTTATTTTCTTTTCGAAATGTGAAGGATTTGTGTTATGCCAGTTGTACAGTTTTTAACGTCAGCTGAATTTATGGAAAGCTGTCAGAATCTTTAACTCTGACGACGTCGATAGGCTCATTGAACATTGATTCATATTCTTCTTTCAGGATTTCGCTTATTTTTTTTTTTTTTGCTGTCATCTGTGAATGAACCTCAGCTGAGAGCCAATACTGGAAGCTGTTTCTCACTTGGATTTTGAATATGTGATTAAAGTATTTAGCATTTTTAAAATTTGAGTTGTTCGTGGTTCCTTTTGCATTTCTTCTGTCTAGTTTGAATGTTTTACTTTCTTTTTTATATCTGTAATTTCTCAGGGTAAATTTTCTTAGACGTGTTACTTATTACTTGTTAAGGAATTTAACGCCCTTCATCCTTCCTTCCAACTTCTTCATAAACTCGTCACTGAAAAGCCCTGCAGTCCTGCTGCAGTACCTCTTTCTAGAACTTAACAGACACTGTGACCTCACTGCCCTGGCACTTCACCTGACATCGGTTGTCAGGTGTATGTCAAAAACTCTACTAATGATCACTTTAGGGTTTTTAAGCGGAACACAATCTACACACCTTGTATGCTTCTCTAGTCAGCTTTTCCATGCATTGCTCTGGACGAGAGTATTAAGGACAGTTTATCAAGGAATGTTTCACAGTACATTAAATATGTTGTCTAAGTCAGTTCTCTGACTGCTGAAATTTAATATACTAACCATCCCTTCCAGCTGACTACTGCTTAGATTCTTCTTACCTGTCTATGTTTACACTTTAATGAGATCGTGATCTGAGTGAATTGTGCTCAAGATTATGTCCCTGATAAGTTCCTCAACGTCATATATTACCGTATTTTCATTTCTAGATCCTATTAGTTGTTAGTTTAATGTAAACTTTCACAGCGTCTCGAGATCTCTAGTATGAATTTGTTAAGCTGGAGAATTTCCCGCATAATTTCGTGTACAATGCTGCTGTCTATACCAGCCATATTAAGTAAATATCCTAAATTTGCTTGCAACAAATAAGACAAATTGCAAATATAATTCCAGATGTCAGATGTGCTCTTGTTGACGCTTTCTGGTACCTTGTTCTTAGACCTTTTGTGTATCCATTTGATCTTACACAGGATGGATATTGAGGTACACAATAAACTAACTACTCTGGCTGCAAAATCTAAATCTATCCTCTTCCATGAATGACCACGAGCCTGGCCCATGGCCGGGCTCCGGGAGTAAATAAAATTCTCTGATATACCTTTGACGTGTACTTAGCTCAGTGGTGACGTGTACTTAACAGTAGTGACGTGCACTTAGCTCAGTGGTGACGTGTACTTAGCTCTGTGAAGACCTACTTGTGTGTTCTCTGTGAATCTGAACCAAGATGCCCTCTCTTGAGCAACTTTAGCAGCAGCTTAAAGAAGAGCTTAGGGTTGCTAAGCAGGAGATACGGCGATTAACGGAGAAGAACAAGAGGATTCGAAATAATCTTCCTGTTGTGAGTCCCCAGGTTAAGAGAGGAACTTGGTCAGTGGCCGGGCAACATGGAACCAAGCTGAGGATCAAGAAGACTGTTGGAGAGGCAGAAACAACGAGGACCCAGAAGACTACTGTGGAAACTTCCAACCCATTTTCGGTGCTACCTGACGAATGTGGGTGTTCTACTGGGAATGTCACAACGAGCACCAAAGAAGCATTGGCTGACGTGAGTGAGACATCCCTAGAAACCCCAACGAAAACCATCGAGAACGTCTTAACGAATTCCACAAGTGAAGGTGTAATGCTACCTGACAAATGTGAATCGACTACTGGGAGCATCACGACAGACGACGCCAAGGTAAAAACATTGTTGTTGTTGGGGATAGCCATATTAGGTACATGGATAGGGCATTCTGTTTGAAGGATAGGCGTAGGAGGCAGAGTGTGTGTTTTCCTGGGGCTGGGATGAAGGATATTGTTAGCCATCTGGAAGACATCATGAGAGGTAATCGGAGCAATCCTATTATCTGTCTCAGAGCTGAAGGCAACGATGTTGGCAGACGCAGGAGTGAGGACCTGATTAGCAGGTATAGGGCAGCAATAGAGATAATTAGGAGGAAGGGTGGGAAACCTGTCATATGTGGTATTTTGCCAAGGAGAGGAGTTGGAAATGAATGGTTGTCCAGGGCAATTGGTGTCAATTATTGGCTGGACAAATACTGTAAGGAAAATGCAGTAACATTCATTGACAACTGGGACCTCTTCTAAGGCAGAAATGACATGTATGCCAGGGATGGGGTTCACTTATCTAGGTTTGGGGTGGGAGCACTGGCCAATGCAGTTGAGGGAGCAGTTAGGTCTTTAAACTAGAAATAGTGGTATGGGTTTTCTTGGAAAATCAATGAATTCTGAGTGTAGCGATAGCGTGAGTTTTAAGGAAACCAGTTATAGGCAGAATGAGGAAGAGTTATTGATGAACATAGGAAAGCCAATGGCATTAGGTGATAAGGAGAGTAACAGGCAAAGTGGAGGAACAGAAATCAGCAGGAAGGAAAAAGAGAAGGGAGGGTCCTTAAATATATATTACGCAAATAGTCGTAGTGCTAGGAATAAGATGGATGAGTTGAGACTAGTTGTTAGTGCAGGTAACATTGATGTATTTGCCTTAACTGAGACGTGGTTCAATACGAAAAATCGGGATATGACTCCTGAATGTCACATACAGGGTTTTAAATTGTTCCAAGTAGACAGAATTATCGGGAAGGGGGGTGGGGTGGCACTGTATGTCCGAGATCGCTTGAACTGTTGCATAAAAACAAGTATAAAGTCTGAAACCCATATTGAGTCTGGATAGAATTTTCAGAGGGACATGAAAAATTGATTTTAGGTGTAATATACCATCCCCCAAACTTAAGATAGGAACCAAGGGAGACTACTATGGGAGGAAATTGTTAAGGCCACAAGGCACGATAACGTAGTAATTCTAGGAGACTTTAACTTTAGTCATATTGATTGGAATTTCTTGACTGGTAATTTAGAATCAAACGACTTCTTAGAAGTAGTTCAGGATTGTTTTTTGAAGCAGTTTGTGACAGAGCCTACAAGGGGAAATAACCTGCTTGACTCAGTTCTGGCAAACAATGAATCCCTTGTTAATAATTTAGAAATTTCAGATGAACTTGGTGCTAGCGACCACAAATCAATTACATTTAGCATTGAATGGAAGTATGATTGTAGGGATAACTCAGTAACAGTTCCAGATTTTTGCTTACCAGATTACGATGGGCTTAGAGAACACTTACCATCTGTTGACTGGGGTAACAAAGAGAGCTATCAGTATGACAGTTTTTTGAACGCTATACATGCTGCTCAAAGAACGTTTATCCCGTATAAAGAAATTAGTTCAAACAGAAATGATCCAAAATGGATGAATAATAGGCTGAAATATCTACTAGGGCATAAGAAAGGAATTTATAGGCGTATCAAAAGAGGTGAGGGTCATCTTATGAATCAGTATATTGACATTAAGAGGGACATTAAAAAGGGGATAAGAAAAGCTAAAAGGGACTATGAAATTAAAGTTGCTAGGGATTCGAAAATTAACCCAAAAAGTTTTTTCCAGGCGTATAGAACAAAAGTTAGAGATAAGATAGGTCCCCATAAAAATAACTATGGGCATCTTACTGACAAAGAGAATGAAATGTGCTCGATTTTAAATAATTATTTTCTCTCGGTTTTTACACAGGAAGACACTAACAATATCCCAGTAATTAATTTTTATAGTGGGGTAGAAGAAGATAAATTATGTAACATCACAGTCACTAGTGAAATGGTTATGAAACAAATAGACCGACAGAAGCAAAATAAGTCGCCGGGACCTGATGAGCTTTTTTCAAGGGTTCTTAAGGAATGCAAAATGGAACTCTGTGAACCATTAACTAATATTTTTTAATTTATCTCTTCAAACAGGTATAGTGTTTGATATGTGGAAGATGGCTAATATAATTCCTATTTTTAAATCAGGGGATAAGTCATTACCGTCAAATTACCGCCCAATAAGCCTGACCTCAATTGTAGGCAAATTGCCAGAGTCAATTATAGCTGAGATTATAAGAAGCCATCTGGATAAGCATAATCTGATTAATGATACTCAGCATGGATTCACGAGAGGCCGTTCTTGTCTAATTTATTAACTTTCTTCAGTAAAGCTTTTGAGGCTGTTGATCACAATAAAGAATTTGATATTATTTACTTAGATTTTAGTAAGGCTTTTGATAGAGTTCCGGACCAAAGTGGCAGCTCATGGCATTGGGGGAAAAGTGCTCTCATGGATCGAGTCATGGCTCACAGACAGGAAGCAGAGAGTCTCCATAAATGGGGTTAAATCTGAGTGGGGATCTGTAACAAGTGGCATACCACAGGTATCAGTCTTAGGCCCGTTGTTTATAATCTATATCAATGACCTTGATGAGGGTATTACTAGTGAAATGAGCAAATTCGCCGATGACACAAAGATAGGTAGGATAATTAATTCAAACGTAGATGTTAGGGAACTTCAGGAGGATTTAGACAATCTCTATTCTTGGTCAGAAAAGTGGCAGATGCAATTCAATGTAGATAAATGCAAGGTTCTGAAGCTCGGGAGTGTCCATAACGCTAGCACTTATAAGTTAAATAATGTAGAACTTAGCAATACAGATTGCAAAAATGACTTGGGGGTTATGGTGAGCAGCAACCTTAAACCAAGACGCCAGTGCCTAAGCGTACGTAATAAGGCAAATAGATTATTGGGATTTATATCAAGAAGTGTAAGCAACAGAAGTCCAGAGGTTATACTGCAGCTTTATACATCATTAGTAAGGCCTCACCTAGATTATGCAGCTCAGTTCTGGTCTCCATATTACAGAATGGACATAAATTCGTTACAACACTAAGTGTAGAATGACTAAATTAATACATAGCATTAGAAATCTTCCCTATGAAGAAATATTGAAGACTCTTAAATTACATTCACTTGTTAGACGAAGAATGAGGGAAGACATGATCGAAGTGTATAAGTAGATGGGTATTAATAAAGGGGATATTAATAAGGTCTTGAGGATGTCTCTCCAAGAGAGAACCCGCAGTAATGGATTTAAATTAGACAAGTTTAGATTTAGAAAGGACATAGGAAAGTATTGGTTTGGAAATAGGGTAGTTGATGAGTGGAACAGTCTGCCTGGTTGGGTTATTGAGGCTAGGACTTTGGGTAGTTTCAAATTTAGGTTGGATAAGTACATGAGTGGGAGGGGTTGGATTTGATTGGGACTTGCAAATGAGTGGATAGAGTTATCAGAGATTATTTCTTGGGTAGCATTGAAAATTGGGTTGGGGAAATGTTTTGTTAGTGGGATGGATTGTAAAGGACCTGCCTAGTATGGGCCAACAGGCCTGCTGCAGTGATCCTCCTTTCTTATGTTCTTATACCTTTGATGAGTTCTAAGAGTTTTTCTACTCCAGGTATATCAGCGGTAAGGCATACGTTGTATATTCACTTTTCAAAGTCTGGAGGATTTATGCTAATATCAGATATATAATTTTAAGGGTGGGGAGAGTTAGTGAAGAAATTACCTGAGTCTTTAATTCTATTGGTGTTGGCTGCATTGCTGAACAATGATTCATGATGATCCTTGCGGATTCCACTGATTTCTTCTCCATGGGTTAATGATCCTCCTTTCAGTAGAGGGCCAATACTGGAAGAAGTTGTTACTTGGATTGTCCATACGTGAGAAAGTATTTCAGAGTTTTCCTAAATTGTTCTTTGATGCTTGTGAGTTAAGGCAGGAATGGTGAACGAAGACGGGAGTTATGAATGTAAGCAGTAGTAAGTGAAGCACGAGTAAAGAGTGAAGGAAGTAGTAGTATTGACCCTGACAGGAGGCAAGTGCAGGTAGTTGATCAGTCTCCTACAAGCATACACCAGAGCAATGACCTTGAAAACTGGCAGGACTGGCTGGGCAGGTCCTTCCTCAGCAGGCCAGAGTCAACCTCTACTAAGACTGGAAGATAGCCACACCGTCTACATGCCGTTGATTCCTGGTGAAATGAGGTCATCGTCCCTGCAGCCCGGTCCCAGACCAAGCCGTTGATTCCTGGTGAAATGAGGTCATCGTCCCTGCAGCCCGGTCCAAGACCAAGCCGCCTGGCGAGACAACGTGAATCACCAAAGCTGAACATGACTTTTAAAAAGCTTGTCAGACCGGTGCTGATAGTACTGCCCCGGCCAGCTCTTTGATATACGTTTGAAGGCTTTCAAGAGTTTTCCTACTCTTCCAGCCCGGCCCTGGATTAGACATGCTTGCCTAATCAACCAGGCTGTTACTGCTGGCGGCCCGCTGGCCCATGTATCCATCACAGCCTGGCTAATCTGGCACTTGGAGGTACATGTCCAGCAACACACGACTACACAGCCACCACAACCTGGCTGATTAGACACTAGTAGCAAGTAGTAATCTACTTTACTCTCCTTGAAAACCTGTACCAATGTTGTGGCAATATTGCTTCTAGTGTGTGTGTTGTTAGTGTCAGAGAATGATTGGTGTTGCTCACGTCTGCAGCAGCTCACCTCAACACAACAAAACGGCTGCACCAACAAGTGTATCTTAATGTAATAAAGTTGGTAGAATTACCGACAATATGTAAAGTAAAAGGACACAAGTGCAACTAATGTGACATTTATTGTGGCAACGTTTCGCTCTCCAGGAGCTTTATCAAGCCATTACAAACAATACATGGACACAGAGGGTATATAAAGGCTCAGAGTGAGGTGAATACTAGTGAGGTACCATTTCGATGTTCACTAGTGGTAGTAGTAGTAGTAGTAGTAGTGGTAGTGACAAAAGTAATACAATATGGTAGAGCAATTAATTCGTACATGAGTAAAAGGATATAAAAGCTATTACTTGGGTAACATAAAAATAGGTTGGACAAATATAAACTGGAATGAGGCAGCTTGTTTCAGTGTTCACTCTCTGTGCTTTGTGTAGTATAGCAGGAGAGACTATGTGATGGCAGGGTTTACTGTTTTCAGGAGGATTCTTGCTAAGACTTCGGAGATGGTGAAGCTGCCGTTGTTTTGTTTAATTGTATTCGAAACAGCGATCAGTGCTGATTCAAGGCACTTGCGTGTGCGGAAATTATTTTCTTTTATCACTAATTGGGCGTCTCTGAATTTCATAAGATGATTGGTGGAATTTCGGTGTTGTACACAGGCGTTGTTTAAGTTGTCGTTCCTACATGCGTATATGTGTTCATTGAGGCGGGTGTCGAGGTTTCTTGCTGTTTCACCTACGTAGATCTTGTCACAGCCTCCACAGGGTATAGTGTAAACTCCTGCAATGACTGGTTCGTGGTGCTTGGGTTTTGTCCTGGTTAGATCCTTTATTGAAGTGGTAGAAGCGATGGCGACTCTGGTGTTAGCTTGTGAAAGTACTTTTGAGACGTTTAGTGCAACCTGGCTGTTGGGAAGAATTATAACTTTGTTGGGAGCGGTGTTGATGCGTGGAGAATTGATGATCTGAAGAGCTCTCTTCTTGCAGTCTTTGATGAAAAAAGAAGGAAATTGTAACTCAGTGAATGTTTGGTGAATGTAAGTACATTCCTCGTCAAGAAACTCAGGACTACAAATTCGGTATGCTCTTAGGAAAAACCCGATGATGATTGTTGACTTGATTGAACTCTGTGTTAACTTCAACTGTTTTTCCTTCAATAACAAGCTCTACAAACAAACCTACGGCATGGGAATGGGGTCCCCAATAAGTGCCGTCCTAGCCAACTTATACATGGAACACCTAGAGTCCGAACACTTCGCCAACATCATCCCTTCAAGCGTCACTTGGTTACGTTACGTGGACGATGTCCTCGTAATAACTCCAAAACGTTTTGATGTACGGGATCTTCAGGCAAGGCTCAACGCAGTTGAACCAGCGATCCAGTTTACACTAGAAGAAGAGTCCAATGACAAGCTACCTTTCCTCGACGTCCTCATTCACAAAGTAGACAACAACCTAAGATTTCAAGTTTATCGGAAACCCACCAATAAAAATGATCTCACACACTTCTATTCCAGTCAAGATACCAAGACCAAAAGAGGCATCATCATCGGGTTTTTCCTAAGAGCATACCGAATTTGTAGTCCTGAGTTTCTTGACGAGGAATGTACTTACATTCACCAAACATTCACTGAGTTACAATTTCCTTCTTTTTTCATCAAAGACTGCAAGAAGAGAGCTCTTCAGATCATCAATTCTCCACGCATCAACACCGCTCCCAACAAAGTTATAATTCTTCCCAACAGCCAGGTTGCACTAAACGTCTCAAAAGTACTTTCACAAGCTAACACCAGAGTCGCCATCGCTTCTACCACTTCAATAAAGGATCTAACCAGGACAAAACCCAAGCTCCACGAACCAGTCATTGCAGGAGTTTACACTATACCCTGTGGAGGCTGTGACAAGATCTACGTAGGTGAAACAGCAAGAAACCTCGACACCCGCCTCAATGAACACATATACGCATGTAGGAACGACAACTTAAACAACGCCTGTGTACAACACCGAAATTCCACCAATCATCTTATGAAATTCAGAGACGCCCAATTAGTGATAAAAGAAAATAATTTCCGCACACGCAAGTGCCTTGAATCAGCACTGATCGCTGTTTCGAATACAATTAAACAAAACAACGGCAGCTTCACCATCTCCGAAGTCTTAGCAAGAATCCTCCTGAAAACAGTAAACCCTGCCATCACATAGTCTCTCCTGCTATACTACACAAAGCACAGAGAGTGAACACTGAAACAAGCTGCCTCATTCCAGTTTATATTTGTCCAACCTATTTTTATGTTACCCAAGTAATAGCTTTTATATCCTTTTACTCATGTACGAATTAATTGCTCTACCATATTGTATTACTTTTGTCACTACCACTACTACTACTACTACTACTACCACTAGTGAACATCGAAATGGTACCTCACTAGTATTCACCTCACTCTGAGCCTTTATATACCCTCTGTGTCCATGTATTGTTTGTAATGGCTTGATAAAGCTCCTGGAGAGCGAAACGTTGCCACAATAAATGTCACATTAGTTGCACTTGTGTCCTTTTACTTTACAAGTGTATCTTAACTTGCTGTGCCTGTCTTAACTTGCTGTGCTTGTCTTAACTTGCTGTGCCTGTCTTAACTTGCTGTGCCTGTCTTAAGTTGAGTCTGTCTCACTACTACAACAACTTCATACATTATATTAATGCAACAGCTTAACAACACCAGAAGATTCCAACTTAAAACATATTAAAGACATTTTTTGAAGTGTTTTACAAGGTAATATACCATCAGAGTAATATATCAAGTTGGCACAGCTCACAAGCCTCTGGCACTCTTCAAGACGGTACTTGACAACTTCCTCAAACCAGCCGGGCTGTGGTTCGTATGTTGGACTGCATGTGGCCAGCAGTAACAGCTGGGTTGATGAGGCCTTGATCCGCGGTATGGGAGTTGTGAGTGAAAACATCTTTCTGGTATACTTCTGCTACCTAAGGTTGCTGCAGGTGTCGGGAGTGCGGCCCGGACCCTCACCAGGCCTCCCGGTGGATAAACTGACTAAGCAGACTGTTTGTAGTAGCCGCAGGTCTCTCATTCATGGGAGAGGGGGAAGGGGAAGTGAAAGGTTCTTGATCCAGTGAACTGGAGCTGCTCTCCCACTCTCCGGGCGTTGTACTACCCATATGGGTTCAACGCTTCCTACTGATAAAGATAATACTCTTGAGAACTATTAGTTCAGTGTGTACACTATCATGCTGTACACTACACTATCATAATGTACACTGTACACTATCATGCTGTACACTGTACACTATCATAATGTACACTGTACACTATCATAATGTACACTGTACACTATCATAATGTACACTGTACACTATCATAATGTACACTGTACACTATCATGCTGTACACTGTACACTATCATAATGTACACTGTACACTATCATAATGTACACTGTACACTATCATGCTGTACACTACACTATCATAATGTACACTGTACACTATCATAATGTACACTGTACACTATCATAATGTACACTGTACACTATCATAATGTACACTGTACACTATCATAATGTACACTGTACACTATCATGCTGTACACTGTACACTATTGCCACTATCATAATGTACACTGTACACTATCATAATGTACACTGTACACTATCATAATGTACACTGTACACTATCATAATGTACACTGTACACTATCATAATGTACACTACACTATCATAATGTACACTGTACACTATCATAATGTACACTACACTATCATAATGTACACTGTACACTATCATAATGTACACTGTACACTATCATGATGTACATTGCACAGGATGACTGTACAGAAATGGAAGTCACCGCCCTGGTGGCCCGGTCCCAGACAAGGCATCCTGCTTGGTGGGATGATCATTTAGGTTGAACATTAAAAATGGTATAAAATACCGACAGATTGTTAGGTAAGACACATATGCAACAGTTAGGTATCTTTATTTTGAAACGTTTCGCCTACACAGTAGGCTTCTTCAGTCGAGTACAGAAAAGTTGATAGAAGCAGAAGATACTTGAAGACGATGTAATCAGTCCATCACCCTTAAAGTTTTGAGGTGGTCAGTCCCTCAGTCTGGAGAAGAGCATTGTTCCGTTGTCTGAAACAATATGAAGTTGAAGTGACAGAATCGGGCCTTATATAGTGCCAGGACGTGAGACGTAGGTTGATTTGGGAGGGCAGGTCCTTCTCAAACCCAGCCGTTCTCACTAGTAGAGGTCGAAGTAGATGGTCTGTACCAAGATACCCTTATGTTGCAGTGTCTGACAGAATGAACATTAAAAATGGTATAAAATACCGACAGATTGTTAGGTAAGACACATATGCAACAGTTAGGTATCTTTATTTTGAAACGTTTCGCCTACACAGTAGGCTTCTTCAGTCGAGTACAGAAAAGTTGATAGAAGCAGAAGATACTTGAAGACGATGTAATCAGTCCATCACCCTTAAAGTTTTGAGGTGGTCAGTCCCTCAGTCTGGAGAAGAGCATTGTTCCGTTGTCTGAAACAATATGAAGTTGAAGTGACAGAATCGGGCCTTATATAGTGCCAGGACGTGAGACGTAGGTTGATTTGGGAGGGCAGGTCCTTCTCAAACCCAGCCGTTCTCACTAGTAGAGGTCGAAGTAGATGGTCTGTACCAAGATACCCTTATGTTGCAGTGTCTGACAGAATGAACATTAAAAATGGTATAAAATACCGACAGATTGTTAGGTAAGACACATATGCAACAGTTAGGTATCTTTATTTTGAAACGTTTCGCCTACACAGTAGGCTTCTTCAGTCGAGTACAGAAAAGTTGCTCTTCTCCAGACTGAGGGACTGACCACCTCAAAACTTTAAGGGTGATGGACTGATTACATCGTCTTCAAGTATCTTCTGCTTCTATCAACTTTTCTGTACTCGTTGTTAGGTAAGACACATATGCAACAGTTAGACAACTTTATTCCGAAACGTTTCGCCTACACAGTAGGCTTCTTCAGTCGAATACAGAAAATAGACAGGAACAGTAGAGATGTGAAGACGATGTAATCAGTCCATCACCCTTGTATACAATGGTATACAACCTGTCGGTATTGTATACCATTTTGATGTTTTCTGTACTCGACTGAAGAAGCCTACTGTGTAGGCGAAACGTTTCAAAATAAAGATACCTAACTGTTGCATATGTGTCTTACCTAACAATCTGTCGGTATTTTATACCATTTTTAATGTTCATTCTGTCAGACACTGCAACATAAGGGTATCTTGGTACAGACCATCTACTTCGACCTCTACTAGTGAGAACGGCTGGGTTTGAGAAGGACCTGCCCTCCCAAATCAACCTACGTCTCACGTCCTGGCACTATATAAGGCCCGATTCTGTCACTTCAACTTCATATTGTTTCAGACAACGGAACAATGCTCTTCTCCAGACTGAGGGACTGACCACCTCAAAACTTTAAGGGTGATGGACTGATTACATCGTCTTCAAGTATCTTCTGCTTCTATCAACTTTTCTGTACTCGACTGAAGAAGCCTACTGTGTAGGCGAAACGTTTCAAAATAAAGATACCTAACTGTTGCATATGTGTCTTACCTAACAATCTGTCGGTATTTTATACCATTTTTAATGTTCATTCTGTCAGACACTGCAACATAAGGGTATCTTGGTACAGACCATCTACTTCGACCTCTACTAGTGAGAACGGCTGGGTTTGAGAAGGACCTGCCCTCCCAAATCAACCTACGTCTCACGTCCTGGCACTATATAAGGCCCGATTCTGTCACTTCAACTTCATATTGTTTCAGACAACGGAACAATGCTCTTCTCCAGACTGAGGGACTGACCACCTCAAAACTTTAAGGGTGATGGACTGATTACATCGTCTTCAAGTATCTTCTGCTTCTATCAACTTTTCTGTACTCGACTGAAGAAGCCTACTGTGTAGGCGAAACGTTTCAAAATAAAGATACCTAACTGTTGCATATGTGTCTTACCTAACAATCTGTCGGTATTTTATACCATTTTTAATGTTCATTCTGTCAGACACTGCAACATAAGGGTATCTTGGTACAGACCATCTACTTCGACCTCTACTAGTGAGAACGGCTGGGTTTGAGAAGGACCTGCCCTCCCAAATCAACCTACGTCTCACGTCCTGGCACTATATAAGGCCCGATTCTGTCACTTCAACTTCATATTGTTTCAGACAACGGAACAATGCTCTTCTCCAGACTGAGGGACTGACCACCTCAAAACTTTAAGGGTGATGGACTGATTACATCGTCTTCAAGTATCTTCTGCTTCTATCAACTTTTCTGTACTCGACTGAAGAAGCCTACTGTGTAGGCGAAACGTTTCAAAATAAAGATACCTAACTGTTGCATATGTGTCTTACCTAACAATCATTTAGGTTGTTGGTGCTAACAACACGCAGTCCAACGTAGACATCACTGCCAGGCTGATCAGGAACTAATCTGAGGAACTTGTACAATACATACACTTAACTCCCTGAAACACCAAGTTAATATCAACCAGGACTTCCAGTGAGGCAATAAAGTGAGGGACTTACAACAGGAGCGATAATGTCTGATCTTACATTCAAGGATCGCAACTGTCTTTCTATCACAAACTCGGGGAAACTGATAGGCAAAATTACTCTCAGAGTGTCCATGGTTCGATTCCCGGTACGGGTGGAAACGTTGGGAATATTTCCTTACGCCTGATGCCCCCGTTCATCTAGCAGTAAGGAGGTACCCATATCGTAAGGGGTTCTGATGTTGGTCGACTGTTGTGCGTCGCATCCTGGGGGATGGTAGTATATCTACTTTGTAGATGAATGGTTCAGAGAACCGACATGTTGATAAATTAGACACATGTGCAACTCTTGGGTATCTTTATTGAGGAAACGTTTCGCCACACAGTGGCTTCATCAGTCCATACGTAGGAGAAACTTGAAGAACAGGAGGAGAATGAGGTAATCAGTCCCTCAACCTTGAGTTGATGTGTTCAGTCCATCAATCTTGAATAGATGTATTCAAGATTGATGGACTGAACACATCAACTCAAGGTTGAGGGACTGATTACCTCATTCTCCTCCTGTTCTTCAAGTTTCTCCTACGTATGGACTGATGAAGCCACTGTGTGGCGAAACGTTTCCTCAATAAAGATACCCAAGAGTTGCACATGTGTCTAATTTATCAGTATATCTACTTATCCGACTAAGACCCGCGTCAGGAAACACTTGTCCTGTTTCCTAACGAACCTTACTTAACCCAACCTTACACATTTCTGGGCTTTGAAATAACCTGAAAACGAATAACAGTTCTTAGCCTGTAAAATTTAACTGTATAAAAATTAACAACACCAAGTCACCTGTTCTTTCTAGACAAGAATCCTGTTGTACACTAACAGCCCTTTTTAAGACAGGGGAAACAGGGGACCTGGATAATGTGCAGAGAACCTTCACTGCTCATATACATTCAGTTAAGCACCTAAATTATTAGGAGTGCTTGAAAGTCCCTGGAAAATTCTGCTTCCTAATCTGCACACCGAATTTACTGCCTGCGAGAGAAAGAAGCTCGGCAGACGATGCAAAATACCTCCACTAAAAAGCACAGGTGCACTGAGTACAACACTCTCCTTTCATACGAAAGGCGAATTACCAAGAGATTCGTGACGGTCATCAGCCGGGCTGTGACCTACTGGAAGACTTGCTTGATATTATTCTGGAGATCTGCAGAGTCCTCAATGGATGCCACTCTCATACGAATTCTAGTATCATCTGAGAAAGATGATACAGTACTATGAGTTGTTTCTATGTAGAATATGAGGATGAGAGAAAGACATAGGCCAGTACTAAGTGTCGGGGAAAGAAGCTTTTCATTGTTGCAACCTTTGCTCTAACTCTGTTCACCATTACTCTCTGCGTTCTATTTGTTACAAATTTAAATATCCATATGTCCGCTTTGTAGGAATTGTGTTATTACATCACCATCACTGTTGTTCAAGACTTTTACAAAGCTTGTGTACACTGTGTAAAATGTCTGTAATATTAAACATTACTGAAAACTTAATTGTACAGCTGTGTGTGTGTGCGTGTGGTTTAGAAAGACACGTAAGCAAACACTATAACATATTTATTAGAAAACGTTTCGGTCCTGGGACCTTGATCACTTCTAACATACAGAGGTAGAAAGACATTATATATATAGGCGGAGAGTGAGATGTGACGCACGTGACCTGAGGAATGTCATAAGAACATAAGAATGGAGGAACACTGTTGAAGGCCTACTGGCCCATGCGAGGCAGGTCCTTATCAAAACAAACTCTAATAAATATGTTATAGTGTTTGCTTACGTGTCTTTCTAAACCAACTTGTCGGTATTTATTACCAAGGTTTATACCATCGTGTGTGCGTGTGCACGTACGCAACTAATTGTGGTTGCAGGGGTCGATTCATGGCTCCTGGCCCCTCATCTTCACTGGTCGCTACCAGGTCACTCTCTCCCTCAGCTTTATCATACCTGTTCTTAAAGCTATATACGGATCCTGGTGTCTACCTGGAGGGTATTCCGGGGATCAACGCCCCCGCGGGCCGGTCCATAATCAGGCCTCCCAGTGACGTACAAAAGAAAATTTCAGAAAGGGCTTATTTTAAGTGAGTTTTTGCTTATTGACCAATTTTACACACACACACACACACACACACACACACAATATATATATATATATATATATATATATATATATATATATATATATATATATATATATATATAAGAACATAAGAAAGGAGGAACACTGCAGCAGGCCTGTTGGCCCATACTAGGCAGGTCCTTTACAATTCATCCCACTAACAAAACATTTGCCCAACCCAATTTTCAATGCTACCCAAGAAATAAGCTCTGGTATGAAAGTCCCAATCAAATCCAACCCCTCCCACTCATGTACTTATCCAACCTAAATTTGAAACTACCCAAAGTCCTAGCCTCAATAACCCAACTAGGTAGACTGTTCCACTCATCAACTACCCTATTTCCAAACCAATACTTTCCTATGTCCTTTCTAAATCTAAACTTATCCAATTTAAATCCATTACTGCGGGTTCTCTCTTGGAGAGATATCCTCAAGACCTTCTTAATATCCCCTTTATTAATACCCATCTTCCACTTATACACTTCGATCAGGTCTCCCCTCATTCTTCATCTAACAAGTGAATGTAACTTAAGAGTCTTCAATCTTTCTTCATAAGGAAGATTTCTAATGCTATGTATTAATTTAGTCATCCTACGCTGAATGTTTTCTAACGAATTTATATCCATTCTGTAATATGGAGACCAGAATTGAGCTGCATAATCTAGGTGAGGCCTTACTAATGATGTATAAAGCTGCACTATGACCTCTGGACTTCTGTTGCTTACACTTCTCGATATAAATCCCAGTAATCTATTTGCCTTATTACGTTGGTTTAGAAAGACACGTAAGCAAACACTATAACATATTTATTAGAAAACGTTTCGGTCCTGGGACCTTGATCACTTCTAACATACAGAGGTAGAAAGACATTATATATATAGGCGGAGAGTGAGATGTGACGCACGTGACCTGAGGAAAGTCATAAGAACATCTCACTCTCCGCCTATATATATAATGTCTTTCTACCTCTGTATGTTAGAAGTGATCAAGGTCCCAGGACCGAAACGTTTTCTAATAAATATGTTATAGTGTTTGCTTACGTGTCTTTCTAAACCAACTTGTTGGTATTTATTACCAAGGTTTATACCAGGCATTGCTGTCTTGGTTTAAGGTTGCTGCTTACCATAACCCCCAAGTCCTTTTTGCAATCTGTATGGCTAAGTTCTACATTATTTAACTTATAAGTTCTAGGGTTATGGACACTCCCGAGCTTCAGAACCTTGCATTTATCTACATTGAACTGCATCTGCCACTTTTCTGACCAAGAGTAGAGTTTGTCTAAATCCTCCTGAAGTTCCCTAACATCTACGTTTGAATCAATTATCCTACCTATCTTTGTGTCATCGGCGAATTTGCTCATATTACTAGTAATTCCTTCATCAAGATCATTGATATATATTATAAACAACAACGGGCCCAAGACTGATCCCTGTGGAACGCCACTTGTTACTGAACCCCACTCGGATTTAACCCCATTTATGGACACTCTCTGCTTCCTGTCTGTATATATATATATATATATATATATATATATATATATATATATATATATATATATATATATATATATATATATATATATATATTATATATATATATATATATATATATATATACAAACACTGATCTCTGGCTGAAGGAGACTCGAACCTACGAACCTTAGGACAAGGTACGCAGTGCTTTACCAATCTACCCACACTGGACAATACCTTGGCGTGTAGCATGCGCTACACGTTTGATCCAAGGCAGCCAACTTTCAGGGAGAAGGCTTACAGCTTTTCATCTCATCCCCTGCATGCATCAGCCTTACTCTTGAAGGCAGCCAAAGGTCTATTCGTAATTTCCCTTATGGCTGGTGGGAGGCTGCTGAACAGTCTTGGGCCCCGGAGTCTTATTGTGTTTTCTCTTAGCGTACTAATGGCGCCCCTACTTTTCACCGGGGGTAATTTGCGCCGCCTGTCAAGTCTTGTGGGTTTGTAGGGAGTGATTTCTGTGTACAGATTAGGGACCAATTTACAGGTGTAGATTACAATGTATCTCTCTCGTCTGCGCTCCAGTGAATACAAGTCAAGTGCTTTCAAGCGTTCCCAGTAGTTAAGGTGTTTGACAGAGCTTATATGTGCAGTAAAGGTTGTTTATTCTCTAGGTCTGCGATTCACCTGCCTTGAATGGAGATGTTAATGTACAGCAGCATTCCAGCCTAGAGAAAACAAGTGATTTAAAAAGGGTCATCACTGGACTGGCATCTCTTGTTTTGAATTTTCTCATTATCCATCCTATCATTTTCCTCGCAGAGGTGATAGTGGCACTGTTGTGATCCTTGAATGTGAGATCCTCAGACATTATCACACCCAGGTCCTTCACATTACTTTTCTGCTCTAGTGTGTGATTAGAGATTATAGTATACTCCATTACATCACTTTCTAGACTATTCCACTTTCTGACAACTCTATAACTAAAGAAATACTTCCTACCATCCCTGTGACTCATCTGAATCTTCAACTTCCAACTGTGATCCCTTGTTGTTGCGTCCCATCTCTGGAACATCCTGTCTCTGTCCACCTTGTCGATTCCTCTCAGTATTTTATACGTCATTATCATGTCAACCTTATCTCTCCTGTCCTCCAGTGCTGTCAGGTCTATTTCCCTTAACCTCTCCTCGTAAGACATGCCCCTTAGCTCTGGGACTAGTTTCACTGCAAATCTTAGCACTTTCTCTAATTTCATAACGTACTTGGCTGGCGTGAATTCCAAACTGGTGCTGCATCTTCCAATATGGGCCTGACGTACATGGTGTACAGAGTCCTGAGAGATTCCTTACTGAGATGTCGGAATGCTGTTCTTAGGTCCATATGCTGCAGTAGTTATTTAGTTGATGTGCGCCTCAGGAGATGTGTTCGGTATTATACTCACTCCAAGATCCTTTTCCTTGACTGAGGTTTGTAGCCTTTGGGCCCCCTATACTGTACTCTGTCTGCGGTCTTCTTTGGGGTTGAGCTCCAGGAGCCAGTTGCTGGACCAGGCTTGCAGCCTGCCCGGATCCCTTTGTAGTCCTGCCTGATACTCATCCGATCAAATTCTCCTCATTAGCTTCACATCATCTGCAAACAGTGACACTTCTGAGTCTATTCCTTCTGTCATGTCATTCACATATACCAGAAACAGCACCGGTCCTAGGACTGACCCCTGTGGAACCCCGCCCACTCTGACACCTCGTCACATACTATGATTCGCTGATGCCTTCCCGTCAGGTATTCTCTGATCCATTGTAGTGCCTTCCGTTATACCTGCTTGGTCCTCCAGCTTATGCACTAATCTCTTGTGTGGAACTGGATCAAAAGCCTTCTTACAGCCCAAGAAAACGCAATCTACCCATCCCTTTCTCTCTTGTCTTACTGCAGTCACCCTGTCACAGAACTCCAGTAGGTTTGTGACACAGGATTTCCCCGTCCCTGAAACCGTGCTCGTTCTCGTTTATAAGCTCATTCCTTTCTAGGTCCTCCACCACTTTTCTCCTGATAATCTTCTCCATGACTTTGCATACTATACATGTCAGTGACTCTGGTCTGTAGTTTAACACTGAATGTCTGTCTCCTTTTGTAAAAGATTGGCACTACAGTTGCTATCTTCCATACCTCAGGTATTCGCCCTGTTTCGATAGATATCTTGAATATTGTTGTTAGTGGTACACAAAGTCCCTCTGTTCCCTCTCTCAGGAGAGATGTTATTTGTCCAATGGCCTTTGAGGTATCTAGCTCGCTTAGCAGCCTTCATCTCCTTCTCGGTTGTGTGTGTCGTGTCTAGCACTTTATTTTTTTTGTGTGTGAGAGAGCGAGAGAGGGGGGCGGAAACAGACAGGTGACAAGTGGTCTAAACTGACTCTGTCAAGAGCATCCCGCCACACCTCACACCTTAATTATAATATTAATTACTGAAATATATACATGAAGTAACTTATGCTCTTATATATATATTGTAGATAAATAGTTTAGAGAACTGACAAGTTGATAAATTACACACACGTGTAACACTTACGTATCTTTATTGTGAAAGGGTATGTTTGTGGAAACGTTTCACCAACCAGTGGCTTCCTCAGTCCAATACAGAGAAGAATAGTTGAAGATCAGGAGTTTGAGGTAATCAGTCCCTCAGCCTAGACTGATCACTCTTGAAAAGTGATGGACTTGGGTTTCCTGCAGTAACACAAGAATGGACAAGGCCCAATTTAGACAAACGCGTAACGATTATTACTAATTTTTATTATTATTATTGGTAGTAGTATATTGAAGAGGAAGCGCTAAATCCGTAAGGGTCATACAGGATCAAGGTTGGCAGTCAGGTTTAACTCAAGGAAGGGAAGGATAGTTGCAGTTCTTGAATCACAGGCCGCTCCTTCTTCAACAACGAGGTTACCAGCACCATCACACTCACACTTAACAGCAGTCACAGGTGATTCAGTCTTTCTCAATATTTTCGAAACTTGTTATGAAGTAGTGAGAAACATGTTCATTGTGGTGTGTTGCAAAGGAAGCAGCTTTTAAGACAATTGTGACAACAGCTGGGGAAGCTGTTTTGTGCTGCAGAGTATCTTACAACACAGCTATGGCAGTTTTCTTGTGTTGCAGAGTGAGCATCTTGCAAGACAGCTGTGGCAGTTGTCTTGTAAGATACTCTGCAACACAAGACAACTGCCACAGCTGTCTTGTAAGATACTCTGCAACACAAGACAACTGCCCCAGCTGTCTTGTAAGATACTCTGCAACACAAGACATCTTACAAGACAGCTGTGGCAGTTGTTTTGTGTTGCAGAGTATCTTACAAGACAGCTGTGGCAGTTGTTTTGTGTTGCAGAGTATCTTACAAGACAGCTGGGGAAGCTGTTTTGTGCTGCAGAGTATCTTACAACACAGCTATGGCAGTTTTCTTGTGTTGCAGAGTGAGCATCTTGCAAGACAGCTGTGGCAGTTGTCTTGTGTTGCAAAGTGAGCATCTTGCAAGACAGCTGTGGCAGTTGTCTTGTGTTGCAGAGTGAGTATCTTACAAGACAGCTGTGGCAGTTGTCTTGTGTTGCAGAGTGAGTATCTTACAAGACAGCTGTGGCAGTTGTCGTAAGTTGCTGAGGCTCGCTCTTACCTCCATTTTACTCAATTAATCTCTAACTGACTTTCTCATCTCTCTGCCTTTTACACAGTCTGCGACCGTTCCAGCAGCAATAACTGTGTGGTTCCAGCAGCTCCACGGTGCTGGTAGCAGCAGCAACTGTGTGGTTCCAGCAGCTCCACGGTGCTGGTAGCAGCAGCAACTTTGTGGTTCCAGCAGCTCTACGGTGCTGGTAGCAGCAGCAACTGTGTGATTCCAGCAGCTGGACGGTGCTGGTAGCAGAAGCAACTGTGTGGTTCCAGCAGCTCCATGGTGCTGGTAGCAGCAGTAACTGTGTGGTTCCAGCAGCTCCACGGTGCTGGTAGCAGCAGTAACTGTGTGGTTCCAGCAGCTCCACGGTGCTGGTAGCAGCAGTAACTGTGTGGTTCCAGCAGCTCCACGGTACTGGTAGCAGCAGCTACTGTGTGGTTCCAGCAGCTCCACGGTGCTGGTAGCAGCAGTAACTGTGGGGTTCCAGCAGCTCCACGGTGCTGGTAGCAGCAGTAGTAGCAGCTCTGCAATGGTAGCTGAAGGAGCAGCAGTTCTGGAGTGGTAGATATGTAGCAAAGCTGTAGTAGTACAGTTAGTAGCAACTCTGTAGCAGTACAAGAAACAACTCTGTAACAGTACAGGAAGTAGCAACTCTGTAACAGTACAGGAAGTAGCAACTCTGTAGCAATACAGGAAGTAGCAACTCTGTGGCAGTACAGGAAGTAGCAACTCTGTAACAGTACAAGAAACAACAACTCAGTAACAGTACAGGAAGTAGCAACTCTGTAACAGTACAAGAAGTAGCAACTCTGTAGCAGTACAGGAAGTAGCAACTCTGTAGCAGTACAGGAAGTAGCAACTCTGTAGCAGTACAGGAAGTAGCAACTCTGTAGCAGTACAGGAAGTAGCAACTCTGTAGCAGTACAGGAAGTAGCAACTCTGTAGCAGTACAGGAAGTAGCAACTCTGTAGCAGTACAGGAAGTAGCAACTCTGTAGCAGTACAGGAAGTAGCAACTCTGTAGCAGTACAGGAAGTAGCAACTCTGTAGCAGTACAGGAAGTAGCAACTCTGTAGCAGTACAGGAAGTAGCAACTCTGTAGCAGTACAGGAAGTAGCAACTCTGTAACAGTACAAGAAGTAGCAACTCTGTAGCAGTACAGGAAGTAGCAACTCTGTAGCAATAAAGTAGCAACTCTGTAGCAGTACACTTACTGCTCTTGCTTCACTGTGGACAATTTACACACACACACTGCCGAGTCTGCTTGTCACTGAAGGAGTAATTTCAGTGTGCACATTTGGAAGGAGATCCTCTGGTATTTTCCAGAATTATCATACATCAGAAACAAGGCTGGAACAAGTGTAGAAACCTTCAAGAGGAAACTGGACAAGTATCTTCACGAAGTACCAGATCAACCAGGCTGTTATGGATATGTGGGGGAGCGGACCTCCAGCACCAACAGCCTGGTCGACCAGGCAAGCACCAGACGAGCGTGGCCTATGGCCAGGCTCCAAGAGTAGTGAAACTCTCGAAACTCTTCAAAGGTATATCAAAGGTAAAGTAAGGTATACATGGGAATTAACATTACCAACAACTTAGGTAGGTGTTTAAGTTGATATTGAGAGAAAGAACAACAAGGCACAATACCCTGACTGGAACAATACACAAATAACCCGCACAAAGGAGAGAGAAACTTTTGACGACGTTTCGGTCCGACTTGAACCATGTACAAAGTCACATTAACACATGCGAGTGAGGCCAGTATATATATAGGCCTAAACATACTGGCCTCACTCTCTTGCTTTAATGTGAGTTTGAAAATGGTCCAAGTCGGACAGAAACGTCGTCATAAGTCTCTCTCTACGTGCGGGTTATTTGTGTACTGATACAGACAGTTTAAGTCATTTGTACATTTACAGATCTACAACCCACCATTGCAGTAAGGTTATAATATATAATAAATTTGATTCCAGTAAAGGTATTTTTGGAATCTAAATTTGTTGAGCCCGCCCTAATGACTGTTTATGTTCTGCTGCTCAAGACCAATGTGAATACAAGTCTGAGGATCAATTAGGATGTGGTCCGAGTTTGCTTTGCTTGACACTGTTATGTTCCGTGCCAGATCCTCACTATTTGTGAATATAAAGTCGAGGCGATTATCTACAGTTCCGCTAAGTGATGATTTAAGGTAAATTAATCAGAAAGCCTTTACACACACACACACACACACACACACACACACACACACACACACACACACACACACACACACACACACACACACACACGGTGGACGTCGGGTCCATACTGGAGTATGGAACACCAGTATGGAACCCACACCATGTCAAGCACGTCAAATTAGAGAAAGTGCAAAGGTTTGCAACAAAACTGGTCCAGAAGCTAAGGGGTATGCCCTACGAGGAGAGGTTAAGGGAACTCAACCTGACGAGGACAGGAGGAACAGAGGGTACATGATAAAGGCGTATAAAATACTGAAGGGAATTGACAAGGTGGACAGGGACAGAATGTTTCAGAGGTGGGACATAGCAACAAGTTGCCATAACGGGAAGTTGAAAACTCAGGCAAGCAAAGGGATATTAGGAAGTATTTCTTCAACCTTAGAGTTCTCAGGAACTGGAAAAATCTGGAGTGATATAGTACAGGCAGGATCCATACACAGCTTTAAGAAGAAGTACGACAAACCTCTTAGACCTGGGCGGGGCGCGGGCCAGGAGCTGCGACTCGACCCATGAAGCCACAAATAAATGAGCGCGCTTATACACACAGATAGAAGGAGCAGAGGATAAGGATGGGGATTTGAGGAAACAGAATGGACGCGACTGGTGAAAGGGATTACATAGTAGGTACAATTCCGTCTGGGGGACATAAGGTAGTCATTGCTGTGATGTATAACCCACCACAGAACTGCAGGAGGCCAAGAGAGGAATATGAAGAGAGCAACAGAGCAATGGTGGACACACTAGCTGAGGTGGCCAGAAGAGCTCACTCGAGTAGAGCAAAGTTACTGGTTATGGGCGATTTCAACCACAGGGAGAATGATTGGGAAAACCTGGAGCCACATGGGGGTCCCGAAACGTGGAAAGCCAAGGTGATGGATGTGGTACTGGAAAAACCTCATGCATCAACATGTTAGGGACACTACCAGAGAGAGCAGAGGATGAACCAGCAAGACTGAACCTCATGATCACCCTGAGTAGCTCGGACATTGAGGACATCACAAATGAAAGGCCCTTGAAGCTAGTGATCACGTGGTTCTGAGCTTTGTATACATAGAGTTACAAGTGGAGAGGGTAACAGGAGTAGAATGGGAAAAACTAAACAACGAAAGGGGGACTACACAGGTATGAGGAACTTCTTGCAGGAGGTTCATTGGGAAAGAATTGGTAGGAAAGTCAGTAAACGAAATGATGGACTATGTAACAACAAAATGGAAGGAGGCAGAGGAAAGGTTTGTTCCCAAGGGCAACAGAAATAATGGGAAGACCAGAATAAGCCCTTAGTTTATCCGAAGGTGTAGGGAGGCAAAAATTAAGTGCACTAGAGAATGGAAAAAGTACAGAAGGCAAACGACTCAGGAATATAAAGAGATTAGTCGAAGAGCCAGAAACGAGTTTGCACAGATAAGGAGGGAGGCCCAGCGATAGTATGCAAACAACATAGCATCGAAAGTCCGGTCTGACCCGAAACTGTTGTATAGCCACATCAGGAGGAAGACGACAGTCAAGGACCAGGTAATCAGGCTGAGGAAAGAAGGTGGGGAGCTCACAAGAAACGACCATGAAGTATGTGACGAGCTTAACACGAGATTTAAGCATTTACAGTGGAGACAGAAAGAACTCTGGGAAGACAGAAGAGAGGGGTACATCAACAAAGGATATACCAACAAGTCTTGGATGAAATACACACAACCGAGGACGAGGTGAAGAAGCTAAGTGACCTTGATACCTCAAAGGCGGTGGGACCGGACATCTCTCTGTGGGTCCTTAGAGAGGGAGCAGAGATGCTGTGTGTGCCAGTAACCACAATTTTCAACACATCCCTTGAAACTGGGCAACTACCAGAGGCATGGAAAATGACAAACTTAGTCCTGAATTTTAAGAAAGGAAACAGAAACGAGACACTAAACTATAGACCAGTGTCACTGACATATACAGTATGCAAAGTCATGGAGAAGATTATCAGGAGAGTGGTGGAGCAACGGAACAAGATTACAAATGACAACCAGCACGGATACATGGAAGGCAAATCCTGTGTCACAAACCTACTGAGGTTTTATGACAAGGTAACAGAAGACACAAGAGAGAGGGGTGGGTCGACTGCATTTTCTTGGACTGCAAGAAGGCCTTCGACACAGTTCCTCACAAGAGATTAGTGCAGAAGCTAGAGGATCAGGCACGTACAACAGGAAGGGCACTGCAATGGATCAGAATACTTGACAGGGAGGCAACGACGACTCATGGTACGTGAAGAGGTATCACAGTGGGCGCCTGTGATGAGACGGTTCCCACAGGGGTCAGTCCTAGAACCAGTGCTATTTTTGGTATATGTGAATGACATGATGGAAGGGATAGACTCAGAAGTGTCCCTGTTCGCAGATGATGTGAAGCTAATGAGGAGAATTAAATCAGATGCAGACCAGACAGGCCTACAAAGAGACCTGGACGGGCTGGATACATGGTCCAGCAACTGGCTCCTAGAATTTAACCCCACTAAATGGTAAGTCATGAAGCTCGGAGAAGGGCAAAGAAGACCGCAAACAGAGTATATAGGCTAGGAGGCCAAAGACTACAAACCTCGCTCAAGGAGAAAGATCTACGAGTAAGTATAATACTGAGTACGTCGCCAGAAGCACACATTAACCAGATAACTGCTGCGCCACATGGGCGCCTGGCAAACCTGAGAATAGCGTTTCGGTACCTCAGTAAGGAATCGTTCAAGACTTTATACACTGTGTACGTCAGGTCCATACTGGAGTACGCAGCACCAGTTTGGAATACACACCTGGTCAAACACGTCAAGAAATTAGAGAAAGTGCAAAGGTCTGCAACAAGGCTAGTTCCAGAGCTAAGGGGAATGTCCTACGAAGAAAGGTTAAGGAAAATCGGTCTGACGACACTGGAAGACAAGAGGATCGGGGGAGACATGATAACGACATACAAAATACTGCGTGGAATAGACAAGGTGAACAGAGACAGGATGTTCCAGAGATGGGAGACAGAAACAAGGGGTCACAATTGGAAGCTGAAGACTCAGATGAGTCAAAGGGATGTTAGGAAGCATTTCTTCAGCCACAGAGTTGTTAGGAAGTGGAATAGTCTGGCAAGCGATGTAGTGGAGGCAGCAACCATACATAGTTTTAAGACGAGGTATGATAAAGCTCATGGAGCAGGGAGTGGGAGGACCAGTGAAGAGGCGGGGTCAGGAGCTGAGTCTCGACCCCTACAACCACAATTAGGCGAGTACACACACACACACAGGTCCAGGAGCTAGGACTCGACCCCTGCAACCTCAACTAGGTGAACACACACACACACACACACACACACCAGCTCCTGACAAGTAGGTCAGAGGGTTCACGTCCCCAGAGACCCACTTGAGTCGCCACACTACACCTCCATTGACCTCCACAACCACCACCCCCTACCCAACACCCACCATCTTCACCATCACTACCACCACCTTCACCATCATAACAGCCATCACCACCACCACCACCACCCTAACAGCCACCACCACTGTACCTTACCTTATGTTGATTCAGGGGGAACACTGCCCCCACGGTTTGGTCCCAGACCAGATCGTTGGTGCTAGCTGCAAACAGTCCAACGCATGCACTACAGCTTGGCTGATCAGGAACAGAGCTGTAACTTCTAATATACTTCGAGGACTTGTTTATCCTATCAGCCCTGGCTTGGGCCAAGCTTTCTTGCAGAGTCCCTGTTTAACCAGGCTGTTGTTGTTAGCAGTCTGCTGACCCACACAGCCATCACAACAAGTTAATCAGACACTTAACGGAGACAGCCTTTCGATTTTCCCATGAAGAGTTCTACATTTGTATCAGCAATATTTGTGATATCCGCTGCTAGCAGGTTGAAGATTCTTGAGTACGGATGCCAGATGGAAATAAATGGTATCAAATACCGACACAGTGGAAATATAAACACATATGCAGTATAATGTGATCCTTTATTGACAACGTTTCACCCACTCAGTGGGCTTTTTCAAGTCACACACAGATCTACCAGGGGTGGAAGGTACGGGAGTATTTATAGTCATGTTCAGAATGTTGAGGTCAGGTGGAGAATGCTGCATCTGATGATCTACCGGGTGGAGTTATAGAGTCTTGGGTAGCTTGGCAGGGGTATTGGACAAGTTGTGAGTAGACCTTCTGCAGTGTTCTATGTTCTTATGTGGGATAGCGATGAAGAAGTTTCTTGGCGAGTGGTTCAGCTATGTTATAGAAGCCGTTGTTCTGGTTGAAATTGTTGGTTATAGAGATAAGCGATGATTCCAGGATTCTTCGGTATTGAGTGTTGTCTTCTGTGGCGATAAGTCTTGAGTTTCTGTAGTTAATTAAATGGTTGTGTGAATTGCGATGTTGTACACAGGCATTCCTTGTATCGTCAGTCCTGCTTGCATATTGGTGTTCTGAAATACGTGTTTGGAGGTCTCTTGATGTTTCGCCCACATATAATTTGTTGCAGTTATTACAAGGGATTATGTATACCCCTGGTAGATCTGTGTATGACTTGAAAAAGCCCACTGTGTGGGTGAAACGTTGTCAATAAAGGATCACATTATACTGCATATGTGTTTATATTTCCACGAATGCCAGAACAGTTCTCTTACTATGTTATTATGTGCGTGAGTGAGGAAGGTCGCAGTGAACACAAGTGGGTTTATAAGGTTTGAGGTGCTGTTGGAGTGTAAACATGGTAACATTTAGGAAGGGATTCAGGGAAACCGGTTAGCTGGACATACGCGCCTGCACTCTGAAGGAGGGGTGAGGATGTTGCTGTTTGGAAGGTCATCTGAACTGTTACACACTCCTGCTAAGACAGTTACTGAATGATGGTGAATGTGTTTCTTTGGGTCACCTAATCTTGGTGGAAGCCGGTCAATGTTACCTGGAGGTTACCTGGAGGTTATTCCGGGGATCAACGCCCCCGCGGCCCGGTCCATGACCAGGCCTCCCGATGGATCAGGGCCTGATCAACTAGGCTGTTACTGCTGGCCGCACGCAGTCCAACGTACGAGCCACAGCCCGGCTGATCCGGCACTGACTTTAGGTATCTGTCCAGCTCTATCTTGAAGGCAGCCAGGGGTTTATTGGCAATTCCCCTAATGCTTGATGGGAGGCTGTTGAACAGTTTTGGGCCCCGGACACTTATGGTGTTTTCTCTTAGTGTACCAATGGCGCCCCTACTTTTTATTGGGGGCATTTTGCATCGCCTGCCCAGTCTTTTACTTTCGCAGGGAGTGATTTCTGTGTGCAGATTTGGGACCATTCCTTCCAAGATTTTCCAAGTGTAGATTATGATATATCTCTCCCTCCTGCGTTCCAACGAGTACAAGTCAAGTGCTTCCAAGCGTTCCCAGTAGTTAAGGTGCTTGACAGAACTTAATACGTGCAGTAAAGGATCTCTGTACACTCTCTAGATCTGCGATTTCACCTGCTTTGAATGGAGATGTTAATGTACAGCAGTATTCCAGCCTAGAGAGAACAAGTGATTTGAAAAGGATCATCATGGGCTTGGCATCTCTCGTTTTGAAAGTTCTCATTATCCATCCTATCATTTTCTTTGCACGTGCGATCGTGGCACTGTTGTGATCCTTGAAAGTGAGATCCTCAGACATTACTACTCCCAGGTCCCTTACATTATTTTTCCGCTCTATTGTATGGCCGGAGTCAGTAGTATACTCTGTTCTAGTTATTATCTCCTCCAGTTTTCCATAACGGAGTAGTTGGAATTTGTCCTCATTGAACATCATATTGTTTACCGTTGCCCACTGGAAAACTTTGTTTATATCTTCTTGGAGGTTAACCGCGTCCTCAGCAGATGACAGCCTCATGCAGATCCTAGTATCATCCGCAAAGGATGATACGGTGCTGTGGTGTATATCTCTGTTTATGTCTGATATGAGGATAAGGAATAAGATGGGGGCGAGTACTGTGCCTTGTGGAACAGAGCTCTTCACTATGGCAGCCTCCGATTTAACTGTTGACCACTACTCTTTGTGTTCGATTTGTTAGGAAGTTGAAGATCCATCTCCCCACTTTCCCAGTTATTCCTTTAGCACGTATTTTATGGGCTATTACGCATTTGTCAAATGCTTTTGCAAAGTCTGTGTATATTACATCTGCATTCTGATTTTCTTCCAGTGCATCCAAGGCCATGTCATAGTGTTCCAGTAGTTGTGAGAGGCAGGAGCGACCTGCCCTGAACCCATGTTGCCCTGGATTGTGCAGATTTTGGGAATCCAGGTGATTTGCAATCCTGCTTCTTAGCACTCTTTCAAAGATTTTTATGATGTGGGACGTCAGAGCTATTGGTCTATAGTTCTTAGCTAATGCTTTGCTGCCACCTTTATGGAGTGGGGCTATATCCGTTGTTTTAAGTGACTGTGGAATTTCACCCATGTCCAAGCTCCTCCTCCATAGTGTACTTAGGGCACGCGAGAGGGGTTTCTTGCAGTTCTTAATGAAAACAGAGTTCCACGAGTCTGGGCCCGGGGCTGAGTGCATAGGCATGTTGTCAATGGCTTTTTCGAAATCTATCGGAGTTAGGGTAATGTCGGAAATCTGGCATACATTTATGGAGTTTTGAGGCTCATTCATGAAGAAATCATTTGGGTCGTCGATCCTCAGACCGATTAGTGGTTCACTAAACACAGAGTCGTACTGGGATTTCAATATTTCACTCATTTCCTTGTTGTCATCTGTGTAAGTCCCATCCTGAGTAAGGGCCCGATACTAGATGTGGTATTTGCCTTGTTTTTGGCATATGAAAAGAAATATTTTGAATTTCTTTCAATTTCACTAATAGCTTTAAGCTCCTCCTGCCTCTCCTGGTTCCTGTAAGAGTCATTTAGCTTAAGTTCGATAGTTTCCACTTCCCTGGTCAGCGCCTCCTTTCGTGTATCAGATATTCTAGCACTCCTGAGGAGCTCAGTGACTCTTCGTCGTCTTCTGTAGAGGGAGCGTCTTTTTCTCTCCAGTTTACTCCTGCTCTTCTTCTTTCTTAGGGGAATATGCCTAGAACATGCTTCGGCTACCAGGAAGTTGATCCTTTCAAGGCACTGGTTTGGATCCATGTCATTTAAGACATCTTCCCAACATGTTTCGTTTAGGACATGGTTTACCTGGTCCCAGTTGATGTTCTTGTTGTTGAAATTGTATTTTGTGAAGACACCTTCACAGGTACATGCATTCTGCTGTTCAGGACCCCTATGCATGTACGTCTGGACTTCGATTAGATTGTGTTCGGAATTAGTTGTTTTTGATATTCTTATGTCTCTTATCAGGTCCTCATTATTTGTGAAGATAAGGTCAAGTGTGTTTTCTAGTCTTGTTGGCTCCACTATCTGCTGGCTTAAGGTGTGTTTTTCGCAGAGACTTAGTAGCTCATGTGTGTGTGACCTTTCATCTGCGCTACCTCCGGGGATTGTTTCAGCTATAACATTATTTGCTACATTCTTCCATTTTGCATGCCTTAGGTTGAAATCACCAAGCAGTAAGATGTTTGGGGATGGAGCTGGAAGGTTTTCCAAACAGTAATCGATTTTCAGTAGCTGTTCCTTGAACTGTTGTGAGGTTGCATCTGGTGGCTTGTATACAACCACAATGACTAGGTTTTGGTTCTCAATCTTTATTGATAGAACTTCAACTACCTCATTTGTGGTGTTCAGCAACTCCGTGCAGATAAGGGACTCTTTGACATACAGGCCAACCCCCCCTTGTTGCCTGTTTTTTCTGTCGCATCTAAAAAGGTTGTAACCACTTATCCATATTTCACTGTCAAAGTGATCTTTTGTGTGAGTCTCTGTGAAGGCTGCAAACATTGCATTAGACTCCACTAGAAGTCCACTGATAAAAGGTATTTTGTTGTTGGTGGATGGCTTAAGGCCCTGTATATTAGCAAATATGAACGAGGTTGTATTCTGTGTTTGTTGGGGGGATTTTGTTACTGGCATCAGTAGTTGTAATTCTGGAGGGCCATGGGTGGCCACTGGCTGCGCCTCCAGTCCAACAAGGCTCCAAGGTGGTGGACTATTTTTGTTATTTCCTTCCATTTTCTTTTTTCGTTTCCTGCCACTAAAAAATCACCTGGAGTTGGGTTGTCGTAGCTACTATTGTTTGTCTTGTGGGGTCTGTGCCTCCTGGTCCCTTTTAGATGGTATGCAGGGCACTCGATGTTGTAACACTGCTTCTGGAGGACCGAGGAGTGGCACATTTTTGGGTGAAAGAAAGTACAGGAAGAAGAACGACACACTCCTTTAGACAGGAGGTCGCTACATTTTTTGGGATGGTCAAAGTTGCATGTCCCATTTTTTTCCCCTGTTATTCCATGCTTACAGATGCCCCAAGCATAATATTTGCACAAATTCACCTTTGGTTGAGAATTGTTGGGAGGTGTGTTGTCAATTTCTGCAGGTTCTGGGACTGCACTATAATCCTCAGTATCCAAGCCAGGGCCACCCCGTCCTGGATTCCATCTACTTTCCCCAGTAGAGGAAGAAGGAGGAGACTCCTCTCCAACATCTGTACTGTGGGCCATGGTCTTGTGCAATGATGGTTGTATATTTACTGTTTTTGTGGTGGTTTGGGTAGTGTCCCTAGGAGAGTCTGGGCTGGCAGTAAGGCTGGGGGCTGGGTCTGGGTCAGCACTGGGGCTGGGGGGTGGGGCTGGGTCTGGGTCAGTGGCTGGGCCTGGGCCAGCACTGTGGGTATTAGTGCTATGACTGGGGGAGCCTGGGCCAGCACCAGCACTGTGGGTATTGGTGCTATGCCTGGGGGAGCCTGGGCCAGCACCAGCACTGTGGGTATTAGTGCTATGACTGGGGGATGGGTCTGTCTTAGCACCATGTGGGTGACTAGATAGTTTCGAGTCATCTGTTGTGGTATGGACATTCTGCATTTTTTGATGCACTATCTCTTGCTCCCATGTTTTATATATTTTTGGTAGACTATCCAAGAGGTCATCCTTGTTTTCTTGATTATTTTTATCATTTATTACTCTCCTTAGTACCTTTCTGATACCTGCCCAAAGTTCTACATCTTTATTGCACAACCAGAAGCACCTTGCTAGTTCGAGGTCATTTTTTGAGGCTGTATTTAGTCTAGTACAAGAGATATGGTGTTTGGAAGAGCATAGGTTGCATGTGATTCTGGATTTCCTTCCAAGGATTTTTTTACATGTCCCACAGATATGCTGTGCTGACATCCTGTCTGTATCCTACTACACTGTATGCCACGGAAGAAAACTGATTTCCACTTTACCTTTCTCTTGCTGGTGCCAGTAATATGCAAGATGTATTTATACGAACCAAGTTTGCAGTATGTGGGTGGTGGTGTAGGGTGGGTGTAGGGTGGGTGGTGGTGCAGGGTGGGTGGTGGGTGTAGGGTGGGTGGTGGGTGCAGGGTGGGAGCCGGCACTTGCCCACACTGCCACACTTCACTATTATTTTTTTTTAATACTATTATTTTTTTTTTTATTATCACACTGGCCGATTCCCACCAAGGCAGGGTGGCCCGAAAAAGAAAAACTTTCACCATCATTCACTCCATCACTGTCTTGCCAGAAGGGTGCTTTACACTACAGTTTTTAAACTGCAACATTAACACCCCTCCTTCAGAGTGCAGGCACTGTACTTCCCATCTCCAGGACTCAAGTCCGGCCTGCCGGTTTCCCTGAACCCCTTCATAAATGTTACTTTGCTCACACTCCAACAGCACGTCAAGTATTAAAAACCATTTGTCTCCATTCACTCCTATCAAACATGCTCACGCATACCTGCTGGAAGTCCAAGCCCCTCGCACACAAAACCTCCTTTACCCCCTCTCTCCAACCTTTCCTAGGCCGACCCCTACCCCGCCTTCCTTCCACTACAGACTGATACACTCTTGAAGTCATTCTGTTTCGCTCCATTCTCTCTACATGTCCGAACCACCTCAACAACCCTTCCTCAGCCCTCTGGACAACAGTTTTGGTAATCCCGCACCTCCTCCTAACTTCCAAACTACGAATTCTCTGCATTATATTCACACCACACATTGCCCTCAGACATGAGATCTCCACTGCCTCCAGCCTTCTCCTCGCTGCAACATTCATCACCCATGCTTCACACCCATATAAGAGCGTTGGTAAAACTATACTCTCATACATTCCCCTCTTTGCCTCCAAGGACAAAGTTCTTTGTCTCCACAGACTCCTAAGTGCACCACTCACTCTTTTTCCCTCATCAATTCTATGATTCACCTCATCTTTCATAGACCCATCTGCTGACACGTCCACTCCCAAATATCTGAATACATTCACCTCCTCCATACACTCTACCTCCAATCTGATATTCAATCTTTCATCAACTAATCTTTTTGTTATCCTCATAACCTTACTCTTTCCTGTATTCACCTTTAATTTTCTTCTTTTGCACACCCTACCAAATTCATCCACCAATCTCTGCAACTTCTCTTCAGAATCTCCCAAGAGCACAGTGTCATCAGCAAAGAGCAGCTGTGACAACTCCCACTTTGTGTGTGATTCTTTATCTTTTAACTCCATGCCTCTTGTCAAGACCCTCGCATTTACTTCTCTTACAACCCCATCTATAAATATATTAAACAACCACGGTGACATCACACATCCTTGTCTAAGGCCTACTTTTACTGGGAAATAATTTCCCTCTTTCCTACATACTCTAACTTGAGCCTCACTATCCTCGTAAAAACTCTTCACTGCTTTCAGTAACCTACCTCCTACACCATACACTTGCAACATCTGCCACATTGCCCCCCTATCCACCCTGTCATACGCCTTTTCCAAATCCATAAATGCCACAAAGACCTCTTTAGCCTTATCTAAATACTGTTCACTTATATGTTTCACTGTAAACACCTGGTCCACACACCCCCTACCTTTCCTAAAGCCTCCTTGTTCATCTGCTATCCTATTCTCTGTCTTACTCTTAATTCTTTCAATAATAACTCTACCATACACTTTACCAGGTATACTCAGCAGACTTATCCCCCTATAATTTCTGCACTCTCTTTTATCCCTTTTGCCTTTATACAAAGGAACTATGCATGCTCTCTGCCAATCCCTAGGTACCTTACCCTCTTCCATACATTTATTAAATAATTGCACCAACCACTCCAAAACTATATCCCCACCTGCTTTTAACATTTCTATCTTTATCCCATCAATCCCAGCTGCCTTACCCCCTTTCATTTTACCTACTGCCTCACGAACTTCCCCCACACTCACAACTGGCTCTTCCTCACTCCTACAAGATGTTATTCCTCCATGTCCTATACACGAAATCACAGCTTCCCTATCTTCATCAACATTTAACAATTCCTCAAAATATTCCCTCCATCTTCCCAATACCTCTAACTCTCCATTTAATAACTCTCCTCTCCTATTTTTAACTGACAAATCCATTTGTTCTCTAGGCTTTCTTAACTTGTTAATCTCACTCCAAAACTTTTTCTTATTTTCAACAAAATTTGTTGATAACATCTCACCCACTCTCTCATTTGCTCTCTTTTTACATTGCTTCACCACTCTCTAAACCTCTCTCTTTTTCTCCATATACTCTTCCCTCCTTTCATCACTTCTACTTTGTAAAAACTTCTCATATGCTAACTTTTTCTCCCTTACTACTCTCTTTACATCATCATTCCACCAATCGCTCCTCTTCCCTCCCGCACCCACTTTCCTGTAACCACAAACTTCTGCTGAACACTCTAACACTACATTTTTAAACCTACCCCATACCTCTTCGACCCCATTGCCTATGCTCTCATTAGCCCATCTATCCTCCAATAGCTGTTTATATCTTACCCTAACTGCCTCCTCTTTAGTTTATAAACCTTCACCTCTCTCTTCCCTGACGCTTCTATTCTCCTTGTATCCCATCTACCTTTTACTCTCAGTGTAGCTACAACTAGAAAGTGATCTGATATATCTGTGGCCCCTCTATAAACATGTACATCCTGAAGTCTACTCAACAGTCTTTTATCTACCAATACATAATCCAACAAACTACTGTCATTTCGCCCTACATCATATCTTGTATACTTATTTATCCTCTTTTTCTTAAAGTATGTATTACCTATAACTAAACCCCTTTCTATACAAAGTTCAATCAAAGGGCTCCCATTATCATTTACACCTGGCACCCCAAACTTACCTACCACACCCTCTCTAAAAGTTTCTCCTACTTTAGCATTCAGGTCCCCTACCACAATTACTCTCTCACTTGGTTCAAAGGCTCCTATACATTCACTTAACATCTCCCAAAATCTCTCTCTCTCCTCTGCATTCCTCTCTTCTCCAGGTGCATACACGCTTATTATGACCCACTTCTCGCATCCAACCTTTACTTTAATCCACATAATTCTTGAATTTACACATTCATATTCTCTTTTCTCCTTCCTATTATTATTACTATTAAATTCCTTTTATGTAGTGCTGTACACTGTTTATCTCAAGGATATACACTGTATTCTTTCAAATTACACTTTTCACTGCGTTATACTGGGATCATTGTTTTATTGTTTACACAGGCCTACGCTAACTTCCCCCTACACTTCTAAGGAAAAGATTATTTCCTGTTTAGTAGAGGTAACGGTTGTATGCTCAATTTATGTATGCTGTGATTCCCTGCACCTCAATGCTACCATCACTCGTTTCATATCTTATGACTGTAGTAGTTACTTATCCGTTATTAACACTTCACTGGACCTCTGGCAATAGTTCGCTAGTGCCAGTCGCTTGTAAGATATTCCCCTATCTACACTATATATTGTACGCTATATTTGGGGATAATTTAGATTACTCTTATCTACAATTTAGTTCACTATGCCACTGCACATATATATCCTTGTCACTCACTATATTACTTATAGATAGATAGATCGATATTCGTTTATTTCCACTTGTGTCGACACCCGGCAATAATTCACTAGTGCTGGTCAGGTCTATTTCCCACGGTAACCCTTTCTCCACCGGCACTCTCTATGTGACACTATAATCCATATTTTCCTATTTAGCGTTCACTGATATTCCTTTTTTGTTTGTTCAAAGGAGTATATGCACTTTATGGTTGCACACGCTTATTTCCCGCATTCTGTTCCTTCTACTACTATCAAGACACGCAGTTTTTGACGGAGCACAAACGCGCGCGACTGTCCCCTCACTCGTGCCCATGGGCGTGTCTAAAAAAAAAGTAGAGTGATGAGTGACAAAAAGTTAAGGCAATGAAAAATTGATCACACTGGAGGGGAAAAGTATGGAGGAAGTGAATGTATTTAGAAAGTCTGGAGTTGAGGTGTCGGCTGAAGGGGTCTATGAAAGACCAGGTGAACCATACAACACAGTATAGAGGAAAAAAAAAGGTGGTGTGTTAAGGCATCTGTGGAAAGAAGTTTATGTACAGAAGCAAAAATTATGAATGTGCCAGAGTTGAGTTAAGATTGTGAGGCAGTGATCTCTTATCAGCCACTAAATGTTATTACATATTAAGTATCCGCAAAGCTGAGTTGTTTGTCCTTCAACTTTTCGATTTCATTTCGCTCATAATACGAGAAGGCTTCATCCGAATGGCTGAGCTAACAAGAAAATACCTCTTCAGCTTGGCTTCAAAGGTGATGTTATTTAATAGAAAGTTTCAATTGGTTTTGGGCCATGTCCTAATTTGCTATCTTTATTTAAGAAGTTGGGGTATTAATGTAAATGTGCTGACTTATGATGCCTCTTCTGATTCCCTTCAAAATTTCAACGCTAATATTTAACTGTATTATAAAACTTATGGAAGCAATATGTGCCGCACTCTGCACTATTCTTCTAGCGTGAACTGGCCTACAGGGGACTGGGGTTGTGCAATACGGGGATACCTTTATCGGAGTCACCGAAATGCATCTCATTATTATTTGCTTTTTTTTATAAGTTTATCTTAGGGTTATGTACACAGATTATTGCTGAGTTATCTTAGGTTAATGTATACACAGGTTATTACTGGGTTATCTTAGGTTAATGTATACAGAGATTATTACTGAGTAATCTTAGTTTAATGAATTCAGAGGTTACTACTGAGTTATCTTGGGTTAATTTATACATGATAGTCTTCACAAGCAGTACACATATTAATGCATTCACGAACGAGTGATTATAAGCAAAAACAATACTACGACTACCCGGGGATCGAACAATCGCTATTTTAACATACCTCCTGACAAGCAAGCCAGAATTCCGAGAAGCCTTAATCCACGTGACCATCACTGTTCGTCAAGACTGGTGTTCCAAACGATAGAGAATGAAATTAGTCCTGTAGCTCCCACCGCCATGAATGTGCTCGCATCAAGGGTAATATGTCCACCTGGAGTCTATATGGTGTTCCGGGGGTCAAAGCCCCCGTGGCCCAGTCCTTAAACAGGCCTCCCGGTGGATCAGGGCTTGATCAACTATACTGTTACTGTTGGCCCAGTGTACTGGTCACCTGATGTTTGAAGCATTAAAAGCCAAATGGAATAACGCGGGATTCTCTCGTGCTAAAATATCGGGGGTTCGATTCCCGGCTAGTTGCAGCAACTCGTCTGTGGATGCATTAATATATAGTATATAGTATATAGTATATATATATATATATATATATATATATATATATATATATATATATATATATATGCATTTAAAATTAAGTCCTTTCTAAAATTTTCTCTTATACGTTTAACGTTTAAAGATATATTTCTTTCATTTATGTTAATGCAAAAATTAATAATTTTGTACCAAAAGAATCTTAGAAAACTTACCTAACCTCATAACAAGAGCAATTTATTATAGCCTAATCCAACTAAATATATTTTAGACAAGTTTACAATAATTTAATAAACATATACAATGAAATATATTTTTTCGTTAGGTTCAGAATTTTTGCGAAATTATTGAATACACAAATTTTCGTTTGAGTTTTACATATATGGCACAGCATATACATATATATATATATATATATATATATATATACACACACACACACGCAGTGGAACCTCGGTGCTCGAACTTACTAGGCTTCGAACAAACCGAAGTCCAAACAATTTTGTTCAGAAAAACTGGCCCAGTCTTTGAACGCTTTTCTGGAGTCCACATCCACTGACTTGTTTAAAATTAAGTTGTAAAAAAAAACTTTACAGGAAAGCACTTTTTCAGAAGTGCTTTGAAGTGACCTCTGATACTGACCCAACTCTCAGAGACTTTTGGAGGAGTCAGTTTGAACATTCTCCAGTGTGTGAGTCTGATAATTAAAGCCTGGGAAATACTGTTTCCCACATCCAACTTTTTGCAGTTCCAACACCGCCTAGGAACCAATTAAGTTTAAATACCGGGAT
>NC_091333.1:14234902-14392402 GCF_038502225.1 Cherax quadricarinatus | reverse complement strand
AGGGGAGGCAGCAGAAGCAGTAGAGATATAAAGACGATGTAATCAGTCCACCCTTGAAGACGTAGCTTTGAGGTGGTCAGTCCCTCTGCCTAAAGAAGAGTTTTCCTTCACAGACTGGAACAATGTTCCAGGCTATGGAGCAACACTCTTCTCCATGCTAAGAGACTGACCACCTCAAAACTACGCGTTCAAGGGTGATGGACTGATTACATCGTCTTTACATCTCTATTGCCACCTCTGTACTCGACTGAAGAAGTCTACTGTGCAGGCAAAACGTTTCGGAATAAAGATACCTGTTATGCACATGCCTTACTTATCAACTTATCGGTATTGCATACCATTTTCATAATCAATGAAAGCAATTTAAAGAGAACAATGTCATCCTTATGAAGTATCAGCCATTAAAGACTGAAACAGTTCACAAGAGGCGCACTATGTTATATAACGAAAAACAAAACGCCATTTTAAAAAATAAAATATGCAACTTGGCCCCCGGGCATTCCAATAATAATTCCAAGCTTATTCTTAAGTAGGATACACCAGTGTTGAAGGTATCAACACAATCAGAAGAGGCTTTCTCAGGTTATCCCAAAGAGTGAAGAATAAGACACTTGTGCAACACTTGGGTATCTCTACTGTGGAAACGTTTCGTCAGCCAGCGGCTTCTTCAGTCCAGTACAGAGAAGAACGGTGATAGATGAAGAGAATGAGGCAATCAGGAATAATATATATAAAACTGACCAGAGGGCACCTGCACAATGGTAATAATTCCACGAACTTTCGCTCATTTACATTAAATCAGCGCTGAAAAATTTGATGCCTATCGGACGAAGCGTTCTCAGGTTATAAACTAAAAATTTGGAAGCAAAAAAATAATCTGTATTGGGGATACTTAATATCAATAAATGGTTGATGAGACTTACTTTCTCTTGTTTGTTCAGCAGTATTACCTTCCCGGCCTGGTTAGTCAGGTTATTGGTGCTACCAGCATGCACTGCAACGTAAGCATGTCAATACCATTGACACATGTAATAAAAGAGGCCAATTAACTTTCTGCGCAATACTTAGCTGGAAAAATCCGAAATTTTATTCTGGCAGATAACTTTATCTTTATACTCAAGCTGTTGAAAACTGTCTGTCATCTGCAACCTAGCAGGAAAACTGGGGGTGATGTGTGTGTGTGTGTGTGTGTGTGTGTGTGTGTGTGTGTGTGTGTGTGTGTGTGTGTGTGTGTGTGTGTGTGTGTGAGAGAGAGAGAGAGAGAGAGAGAGAGAGAGAGAGAGAGAGAGAGAGAGAGAGAGAGAGAGAGAGAGAGAGAGAGAGAGAGAGAGACGAGACCAAAAGGTCATTTGGTGATGTGTGCAGCAGTACAAGGTTCCACACACACATGCATGTATATCAAATACCAGCAAAAGTAATATATAAAAGCGGGAAAACTGTTCCCAGGGGGAAAAAAATCAGTAAAACGAGAGAGGGGCGGAGGGAGGGTAAAGCAGCCGAGGTATGGTAGCAAGAACATCTCGCAGCCGAGGTATGGTAGCAAGAACATCTCGCAGCCGAGCTATGGTAGCAAGAACATCTCGCAGCCGAGGTATGGTAACAAGAACATCTCGCAGCCGAGGTATGGTAGCAAGAACATCTCGCAGCCGAGGTATGGTAGCAAGAACATCTCGCAGCCGAGGTATGGTAGCAAGAACATCTCGCAGCCGAGGTATGGTAGCAAGAACATCTCGCAGCCGAGGTATGGTAGCAAGAACATCTCGCAGCCGAGCTATGGTAGCAAGCAGATTTCGCAGCCGAGGTATGGTAGCAAGCACATCTCGCAGCCGAGGTATGGTAGCAAGAACATCTCGCAGCCGAGGTATGGTAGCAAGAACATCTCGCAGCCGAGGTATGGTAGCAAGAACATCTCGCAGCCGAGGTATGGTAGCAAGAACATCTCGCAGCCGAGGTATGGTAGCAAGCACATCTCGCAGCCGAGGTATGGTAGCAAGAACATCTCGCAGCCGAGCTATGGTAGCAAGAACATCTCGCAGCCGAGGTATGGTAGCAAGAACATCTCGCAAGCGAGGTATGGTAGCAAGAACATCTCGCAGCCGAGGTATGATAGCAAGCACATCTCGCAGCCGAGGTATGGTAGCAAGAACATCTTGCAGCCGAGGTATGGTAGCTAGCACATCTCGCAGCCGAGGTATGGTAGCAAGCACATCTCGCAGCCGAGGTATGGTAGCAAGAACATCTCGCAGCAGAGGTATGGTAGCAAGAACATCTCGCAGTCGAGGTATGGTAGCAAGAACATCTCGCAGCCGAGGTATGGTAGCAAGCAGATCTCGCAGCCGAGGTATGGTAGCAAGAACATCTCGCAGCCGAGGTATGGTAGCAAGAACATCTCGCAGCCGAGGTATGGTAGCAAGAACATCTCGCAGCCGAGGTATGGTAGCAAGAACATCTCGCAGCCGAGGTATGGTAGCAAGAACATCTCGCAGCCGAGGTATGGTAGCAAGAACATCTCGCAGCCGAGGTATGGTAGCAAGCACATCTCGCAGCTGAGGTATGGTAGCAAGCAGATCTCGCAGCCGAGGTATGGTAGCAAGAACATCTCGCAGCCGAGGCAGCCTCCCACATGTATGAATAATGGAGTGGTGTGAGGAACAATGTGACACCTGCCACCCCTCCCAGTCATGCTTTATTGACGTCTTGGTGCCACCATAAAGGCATGGCCACCCCTGACATGCAGCTGTCAGGCCTGGCTCTGGTCTGGGACCACACGCAACGCCAAGGTCAGGGCGAGACGGAACAAGAATGGAACGTGATAAGGACTATCTATCTCATCCTTGTATGTCTTTCCTGTATACTTGTGATATACCTATGACCGGTTTTGTCAATTTTCCTACTCTCGCAGCCAAGCTCAGGGCCAGGTTTGTCTGATGCTTGCCTGCTCAACCATTCTGTTGCTGTTGGCAACCCAGTGGTCTACATACATGACAGCCGGGATGATCTGGCACTTGTGTAGATACTGGTCGAGTTTCGTCTTGAAGAATTCTACACTTGTTTCGGCAGTGTTTTTGACATGTTCTGGTTAGGTTAGGTTAGGTAAGGTTCGTCAGGAAACAGGACAAATGTTTCCTGACGCGGGTCTTAGTCAGATGATGACCCGCCTTTGGAGCTTTTGGTCATCTGACATGTTCTGGTAGAATGTTGAATACTCTCGACCCACGGATGTTGATGCAATGTTCTCACACTGTGGAAATAAATGGTATAAAATACCATGTTTGTGACTTGAAAAAGCCCACTGTGTGGGCGAAACGTAGTCAATAAAGGATCACATTATACTGCATATGTGTTTATATTTCCATTCCGTTCTCACACTGTACCCGCGGCATAGTATTATGGTAGGGAAAGTCTGGTACGAGGCTCTCAAGTAACTTCCATGTATTCATTATCATATATTTCTTTCGCCTCTGCTCCAGAGAGCACATATTCACAACTTTTAGACATTTCTAGTTTAAATTCTTCACTGGCTTTATGCAAGCTATAGTTGCGCTGAAGTATCGGCGGTATCGGCTAATTTTGATGATACTAGTATCGATCCAAATTTGAGTTTCAGTATCAGTAAAAATTTTGGTCACCTCCCCCCCCCCCATTACTAATGCAGGCTGTAAACCTCTACATCTACGATCATTCTAACTCTGATATCTCTCCTGCTCTGAACGGAGGTATCAACACCAGTTCTCTAGTCCAGAGATACCAAATGATTGCAACAGTATCATCATGGGCAATATTTATTTTGACAATATCTCATTATCCACCTCGACATACATGACAGCCTGGATGATCTGGCACTTGGCCAACATATAATAATTGCCTTATTCTGTTCTCTCAACGACACGTCAGTTGACAGTATTACACCTTTGTCCTTCACGTTTTTTTTTCTATTTGGTGGTCATCCTGTGTTTTGTGTTCCTCTTGAGTTCTCATTTTTATCATATCTGAGCAACTAGAATTTGTCGCCAGTGAACACTATGTTGTTTTCTACTGCTCAGTGAAAGACTCTGCATAATTAAAAATACATATAACGATATATATATATATATATATATATATATATATATATATATATATATATATATATATATATATATATATATATATATATATATATATATAGCAGATACTGTGGAAGGAGATGTAGATAAAAATTCTCGCCATAGCTTCGTATCATCATACGAGAGTATTCTCAGTAGAAGACACCGAATAAATGTAAGAGGATACAAACAGTCTTCTAATGGGCAGTAGAACAGAGCACTGTGTTCAGTGCTCACTAATTACATTTGCTCAGATATGGAAAAAAAAGCAAGAGGATATAAATCCTCTTACATTTCTCGGTGTCTTCTACTGAGGATACTTTCATGGTTATTTTCGTATCATTGGCAAATGATGCGAAACTACTGTGACGAGCGTTTATATCTGTCTGCTATAAAGATGAGAAACAGCAAAGGTGCCAGGAGCGTGCCTTGGGGTATCGAGCTTTTAACAATGCTAAGACTGACAAATTGAATATTCACTTGCCTACTTTTCCAGTTATACCAACTGACTCCATTTTATGTACTATCACTCCCGGATGGCATTTGTCAAAATGCATCAACCTAAAAGAAACCTGAAGGACGTCTTCGGGGTCAACATCCTCGCAGCCCGGTCCCAGATCAGGCTTCCTGTTGAATTAAAACCTCATCAATCAGGCTCTTACCACTGGCAGCACGCAGTTCTACGTACGAACCACAACTCGGCTAATCAATGTACTTTTTATTTTCTTCCAAGACCTCCTTAACCCTGTCGTAATGTTGCAGCAGCTGTGACAAGCATGATCGTCAACCTCTAAATACATGATGGTTTGGATTGTGTAGATCATGATTTTTCATACAGATTGTGATCTGGAATCCCATCACTCTTTCTAAGACTTGGACGTGTGGTGTTAGTGCTACTGGTTTGTAAATTTTTGCCAGTGCCTTACTGCCTTCTTTGTAAGGCTCTCCGATATTTCACCTCTTTCTAAGCTCTTTCTGAAGAGATTAATGAGCGCTCGTGCTAGTCGTATTTTTCAATTCTTTATTAACAAGCAGCTTCAAGTGCAGCGTTTGGGCATGTTATCAGTCCCAGTGGGACTGTTTGTGCTCTTTGGGAGAAGCTGGTCTACTGGAGGAGTCTGCAAGGATGTCCCACCGCATGGCTGCTTCAGTGAACCTGGGGTTTTGAGCTCCTACCGCTTCTCTCAAGCGTTCAGGGACAATCTTCTTGACTAATCCACTAGAAGCCAAACACGAAGACAGAAATGCAGGTAAAGCTACCTGTGTTGCTTTGCGCACCCCTATACCTCCCAGTCGCACTGGGAGGGTTGCCTGATCCCATTGCTGATCTTGCAGTGACAAATTCAGTGCCTTCTTAAAGGTTGATCTCAGGTGTGCGTCATATTCGTCGAGTGTTGGGTTGTCAAAGGAGGCTGCGCACCTCAGGAAGTGAGTGAGTCTTGGCATAGTAAGACACCTTGTGAGGAGATACAGGGCATCATGGGCATCAAGATTTTAAAGATATATTTTTTCATTTATGTTAATGTAAAAATTAATAATTTTGTACCAAAAGAACCTTGGAAAACTTACCTAACCTTATTATAATAAGGGCAATTTAATTTAGCCTAATCCAACTAAATATATTTTAGATAAGCTTACAATAATTTAACAATAAACACAATGAAATATATTTTTTCCGTTAGGTTCAGAATGATTTTTGTGAAATTACTGCATACACAAATTTTCGCTCGCCTTATTCGACAAGAAGAGCGTTACTATTTAAGCCAAAATCATACAATGATGACAATGACAATGCAATTAATGTCCGAGATGACGATGTTGGTGGACACACACAAGCTCACTTGTAGTGACACTATCAAGTATGTTTTGTGGAAACTTATGGTGAAAAAAGTGAGAATGAAGCAGACAAAAGAGACTAAGGAACAGTAACGATATATGAAAGAGGTTAAAGAGAAAGAAGGAGTGAGCAGAGATCAATATATTTTACCTGGATGTGTTTCCTGGGATCATCGCCCCCCCCCCGGCCTCCTCTTACACAGACTCCTATAAAAACTGACAACTATTCTATAAGAGTTAATGAACCCAATTAGCGTCACTCATTAGTTCAATAAATTATTGTGAACACAGCATAAACTTGTCAATGAACACCACACAGTCACAGCAGCAACACACTGGAAAATGAAACTGTATATTTCCATCTCTGTCTGAGATCATCTTCAGCCGTACAGAAAAGTCTTGTTTACTAGAGTGAGCAGATCTACTGTAAACATGTTGAAGGTGGGTGGGTGGTGAGGGAGGGAGGGAGGAGGGGGGGGGCCGGTAAACTTGAACAGTGACTGAAGTAGTTGAACACCAGGAAAGGTTTAATTTTGAGAAGGACCTACCTTGAATGGGCCAGTAGTTAAACATGTCATTTTATTGTTAAGACGTTTCGTCCACCTGGAACTTGATCAATTGATACAGAATAGTTCTCAGTTTGAACTAATAACAGTCCCAGGTGGGCGAAACGTCTTCACAATAAAATGCCATAACCCACATTCTATGTCTTATTTACATACAGTTGGTTTATTGTATTACTTTGAGCCAGTAGGTCAACCTCTGATATACCTTTAATTAGTTCCGAAAGTTTTTCCCACTCCTGGAGCCCGGCCATGGGCCAGGCTCGTCTGGTGCTTGACTGATCAACCAGGCTCTTGCTGTTGGTGGCCCGCAGCCCCACATATGCATCACAGCCTGGTTGATCTGTCACCTAGTGCTCTTGTTTTATGTTCTTACCTTGGGTTGTGCGAGCAATGATTGCGAGCTGATGGTCAAAAAGTACAATGTTATACACCCTACCTCATAGACAGAAAAGTTTTGTAGACCCTGTAACCTTATAGACCCTGGAATTTTACTGACCCTTGCCTAACTGACCCTGCAACCTAGCAGACCATGCCTTATTGATCCTGCAGCCTTACAGACCATGCTTTATTGACCCTGAAACCTTACAGACGTTGCCTTATAGGTCCTACAACCTTAAAGACCCTGCCTTATTAACCCTGCAACCTTCCAGACCCTGCAACTTTACAGACCGCCTTATAGATCCTGCCTCACATACCCTGTCTTATAGACCGTACAACCTTCCAGACCCTGCCTCATAGACCCTGTCTTACATACTCTGCCTTACAGACCGTACAACCTTCCAGACCCTGTGTTATAAACCGTACAACTTTCCAGACCCTGTGTTATAAACCGTACAACCTTCCAGACCCTGTGTTATAAACCATACAACCTTCCAGACCCTGTGTTATAGACCGTACATCCTTACATACCCTGTCTATTAGACAATACCACCTTACAGAACCTACAACCTTACAGACTCTGCCTTAAAGACCATGCCTTATAGACCCTGCCTTTACAGACTCTGCTTTACAGACCCTGCCTTATAGACCCTACAGTCTTAGAAGGTAAGACAGGAATGGTTTTCTTCTGGAGCAGTCAACGTGCGCAAGATAATGACACACTTCATGCACCACTAACATACAAGTCAAATATAAGAACGAGAAATACGAGCAGAATATTTTTTAACGTATATAGCGGAACGTTCTTGGAATATACAAGAATTCACTATATAGAACGATGATGCGGATGTATTTAGAAATAACGGGAGTGGCGTGAGGGTTAAAAAAGAAAGCACGAATAAAAATGAAAATAAAAGATAAACAATATGGAAGATAACTCTAACCCTAGTTTAACCTGACCAAAACAAAACTAATACTGTTTCAGAAATGAGTAGTACCTCTCTGTGTATATACTGACAGTAGTACCTCTCTGTGTATATACTGACAGTAGTACCTCTCTGTGTATATACTGACAGTAGTACCTCTCTGTGTATATACTGTGAGTAGTACCTCTCTGTGTATATACTGACAGTAGTACCTCTCTGTGTATATACTGACAGTAGTACCTCTCTGTGTATATAATGACAGTAGTACCTGTGCATATACTGACAGTAGTACCTCTCTGTGTATATAATGACAGTAGTACCTCTCTGTGTATATAATGACAGTAGTACCTCTCTGTGTATATAATGACAGTAGTACCTCTCTGTGTATATAATGACAGTAGTACCTCTCTGTGTATATAATGACAGTAGTACCTCTCTGTGTATATACTGTGAGTAGTACCTCTCTGTGTATATACTGACAGTAGTACCTCTCTGTGTATATACTGACAGTAGTACCTCTCTGTGTATATAATGACAGTAGTACCTGTGTATATACTGACAGTAGTACCTCTGTGTATATACTGACAGTAGTACCTCTCTGTGTATATAATGACAGTAGTACCTCTCTGTGTATATACTGACAGTAGTACCTCTCTGTGTATATAATGACAGTAGTACCTGTGTATATACTGACAGTAGTACCTCTCTGTGTATATAATGACAGTAGTACCTGTGTATATACTGACAGTAGTACCTCTCTGTGTATATAATGACAGTAGTACCTCTCTGTGTATATAATGACAGTAGTACCTCTCTGTGTATATAATGACAGTAGTACCTCTCTGTGTATATAATGACAGTAGTACCTCTCTGTGTATATACTGACAGTAGTACCTCTCTGTGTATATACTGTGAGTAGTACCTCTCTGTGTATATACTGACAGTAGTACCTCTCTGTGTATATACTGACAGTAGTACCTCTCTGTGTATATAATGACAGTAGTACCTGTGTATATACTGACAGTAGTACCTCTGTGTATATACTGACAGTAGTACCTCTCTGTGTATATAATGACAGTAGTACCTCTCTGTGTATATAATGACAGTAGTACCTCTCTGTGTATATAATGACAGTAGTACCTCTCTGTGTATATAATGACAGTAGTACCTCTCTGTGTATATACTGACAGTAGTACCTCTCTGTGTATATAATGACAGTAGTACCTCTCTGTGTATATAATGACAGTAGTACCTCTCTGTGTATATAATGACAGTAGTACCTCTCTGTGTATATACTGACAGTAGTACCTCTCTGTGTATATAATGACAGTAGTACCTCTCTGTGTATATAATGACAGTAGTACCTCTCTGTGTATATAATGACAGTAGTACCTCTCTGTGTATATACTGACAGTAGTACCTCTCTGTGTATATAATGACAGTAGTACCTCTCTGTGTATATAATGACAGTAGTACCTCTCTGTGTATATACTGACAGTAGTACCTCTCTGTGTATATAATGACAGTAGTACCTCTCTGTGTATATAATGACAGTAGTACCTCTCTGTGTATATAATGACAGTAGTACCTCTCTGTGTATATAATGACAGTAGTACCTCTCTGTGTATATACTGACAGTAGTACCTCTCTGTGTATATAATGACAGTAGTACCTCTCTGTGTATATACTGACAGTAGTACCTCTCTGTGTATATACTGACAGTAGTACCTCTCTGTGTATATAATGACAGTAGTACCTCTCTGTGTATATACTGACAGTAGTACCTCTCTGTGTATATACTGACAGTAGTACCTCTCTGTGTATATACTGACAGTAGTACCTCTCTGTGTATATACTGACAGTAGTACCTCTCTGTGTATATACTGACAGTAGTACCTCTCTGTGTATATACTGACAGTAGTACCTCTCTGTGTATATAATGACAGTAGTACCTCTCTGTGTATATACTGACAGTAGTACCTCTCTGTGTATATAATGACAGTAGTACCTCTCTGTGTATATACTGACAGTAGTACCTCTCTGTGTATATACTGACAGTAGTACCTGTGTATATACTGACAGTAGTACCTCTGTGTATATACTGACAGTAGTACCTCTCTGTGTATATACTGACAGTAGTACCTCTCTGTGTATATACTGACAGTAGTACCTCTCTGTGTATATACTGACAGTAGTACCTCTCTGTATATACTGACAGTAGTACCTGTGTATATACTGACAGTAGTACCTCTCTGTGTATATACTGACAGTAGTACCTCTCTGTGTATATACTGACAGTAGTACCTCTTTGTGTGTGTGTGTGTGTGTGTGTGTGTGTGTGTGTGTGTGTCTAAAACATATAAAACGCATCTTTGGCTAGGGTGATACAATGAATCAATGGGTAACTTACGGTGGGTATGTAGGGAGGCGTCACTCACTGATCGGGTGAGGCGGGGCTACAACACTCATCCTCACTCACCTGCAATAAAAACAAAACATCAAGATTACTGCACAGTTTCAAGAGTACGTATGACCCGTCCCTGTAGCCCAAGAATCAGTAAATGCAGGCGATAATAGTTAATGTAGGGGACCAGCCAGACGAGTGTGTGTCACCGGCACGGTCACCCAGGATATGAACACTCGCGTACTGGGCATGTTGAGATGTGGTGCTGGGATGTGGTGGTGCTGGGATGTGGTGGTGTTGGGATGTGGTGGTGTTGGGATGTGGTGGTGTTGAGATGTGGTGCTGGGATGTGGTGGTGCTGGGATGTGGTGGTGTTGGGATGTGGTGGTGTTGGGATGTGGTGGTGCTGGGATGTGGTGGTGCTGAGATGTGGTGTTGTTGGGATGTGGTGGTGTTGGGATGTGGTGGTGTTGGGATGTGGTGGTGCTGGGATGTGGTGCTGGGATGTGGTGTTGAGATGTGCTGGGATGTGGTGGTGTTGGGATGAGGTGGCGCTGGGATGTGGTGGTGCTGAGATGTGGTGTTGTTGGGATGTGGTGGTGCTGGGATGTGGTGGTGCTGAGATGTGGTGGTGTTGGGATGAGGTGGCGCTGGGATGTGGTGGGGCTGGGATGTGGTGGTGTTGGGATGTGGTGGTGTTGGGATGTGGTGGTGCTGGGATGTGGTGCTGGGATGTGGTGTTGAGATGTGGTGCTGGGATGTGGTGGTGTTGGGATGAGGTGGCGCTGGGATGTGGTGGTGCTGGGATGTGGTGGTGTTGGGATGTGGTGGTGTTGGGATGTGGTGGTGTTGGGATGTGGTGGTGTTGGGATGTGGTGCTGGGATGTGGTGTTGAGATGTGGTGCTGGGATGTGGTGGTGTTGGGATGAGGTGGCGCTGGGATGTGGTGGTGCTGGGATGTGGTGGTGTTGGGATGTGGTGGTGCTGGGATGTGGTGGTGTTGGGATGTGGTGGTGCTGGGATGTGGTGGTGCTGGGATGTGGTGGTGCTGGGATGTGGTGGTGCTGAGATGTGGTGTTGGGATGTGGTGGTGCCAGGATGTGGTGCTGGGATGTGGTGTTGAGATGTGGTGGTGTATTGTGTATGTGGTGGTGTTGGGATGAGGTGACGCTGGGATGTGGTGGTGCTGGGATGTTGTGGTGTTGGGATGCGGTGGTGCTGGGATGTGGCGGTGTTGGGATGTGGTACTGCTGGGATGTGGTGGTGCTGGGATGTGGTGGTGTTGGGATGTGGTGGTGTTGGGATGTGGTGTTGAGATGTGGTGCTGTTGGGATGTGGAGGTGTTGAGATGTGGTGGTGCCGGGATGTGGTGCTGGGATGTGGTGTTGAGATATGGTGGTGTTGGGATGTGGTGGTGACGGGATGTGGTGCTGGGATGTGATGTTGAGATATGGTGGTGTTGGGATGTGGTGGTGACGGGATGTGGTGCTGGGATGTGGTGTTGAGATGTGGTGATGTTGAGATGTGGTGGTGTTGAGATGTGGTGGTGTTGGGATGTGGTGGTGCCGGGATGTGGTGCTGGGATGTGGTTGTGCCGGGATGTGGTGCTGGGATGTGGTGTTGAGATGTGGTCGTGTTGAGATGTGGCGGTGTTGGGATGTGGTGGTGCTGGGATGTGGTGGTGTTGGGATGTGGTGGTGTTGAGATGTGGTGTTGGGATGTGGTGGTGCCAGGATGTGGTGCTGGGATGTGGTGTTGAGATGTGGTGGTGTTGGGATGTGGTGGTGCCGGGATGTGGCGGTGCTGAGATGTGGTGGTATTGGGATGTGGTGTTAGGATGCGATGGTGATGGAATGTGGTGGTGCCGGTATGTGGTGCTGGGATGTGGCGGTGCTGGGATGTGGCGGTGTTGGGATGTGGTGGTGCTGGGATGTGGTGGTGCTGGGATGTGGTGCTGAGATGTGGTGTTGGGATGTGGTGGTGCCGGGATGTGGCGGTGCTGAGATGTGGCGGTGTTGGGATGTGGTGGTATTGGGATGTGGTGGTGTTGGGATGTCGTGGTATTGGGATGTGGTGGTGTTGGGATGTGGTGGCGTTGGGATGTGGTGGTGCTGGGATGTTGTGGTGTTGGGATGTGGTGGTGTTAGGATGCGATGGTGATGGGATGTGGTGGTGTTTGGATGTGGTGGTGCTGGGATGTGGTGGTGTTCGGATGTGGTGGTGCTGGGATGTGGTGCTGAGATGTGGTGGTGCCGGGATGTGGCGGTGCTGAGATGTGGCGGTGTTGGGATGTGGTGGTATTGGGATGTGGTGGTATTGGGATGTAGTGGTGTTGGGATGTGGTGGCGTTGGGATGTGGTGGTGCTGGGATGTTGTGGTGTTGGGATGTGGTGGTGCTGGGATGTGGTGGTGCTGGGATGTGGTGGTGTTGGGATGTGGTGGTGTTGGGATGTGGTGGTGTTGGGATGTGGTGGTGCTGGGATGTGGTGGTGCTGGGATGTGGTGGTGTTGGGATGTGGTGGTGCTGGGATGTGGTGGTGCTGGGATGTGGTGGTGTTGGGATGTGGTGGTGTTGGGATGTGGTGGTGCTGGGATGTGGTGTTGGGATGTGGTTGTGTTGGGATGTGGTGGTGCTGGGATGTGGTGTTGGGATGTGGTGGTGTTGGGATGTGGTGGTGCTGGGATGTGGTGTTGGGATGTGGTGGTGCTGGGATGTGGTGGTGCTGGGAAGTTGTGGTGTTGGGATGTGGTGGTGTTGGGATGTTGTGGTGTTGGGATGTGGTGGTGTGGGGATGTGGTGGTGTTGGGATGTGGTGGTGTTGGGATGTGGTGGTGGTGTTGGTTCTGTCGACTTCCACTACAACGTAGGCAACACAGTCTGAATGATCAGAACTAAAATACAGAAGTTATCGTTTGGCCTGGAAGACTTCCAGGTGTTTGTTGGAACGTCCCCGAGCACCAACATTGACACTAAGTTCACGAGGGAGCAAGCAAGTTCTGTTTTCTAATGTATCGAGTTAATTGAAGAAGAGAGGAAAAATCGCCAGGACAACCACTATATTAACTGGATATGTGACAGACAGAACTGCATTAAAGAATAAAGTCATAATACCGGGGCTAGAACAATTCATTTAGGAGAGGATGTTAGGATAGTCTCTTCCAATCTTTTCTTGATGTCTTTAACAATCTTGCTGTTTCTGTCAAGTTGAATGGGACTCTCTACTTCCGTTCCTTGACGAGTAGCGGTGCGTTCAACATGGTATGGCCGTTGACCGTTCCTTGATGTTCATGTCCACCATCAACGGCAAGGCGGGATGCACATTCACTACTTTTCTTACCAAGCTCCTTCTGTCAAGAAGTGTTCGTGTTTCTCTCTTCCTTCGTGTCCTTCTCATCTGTGACTCTCGGTTTCTTGCTCAGAAATATTCACAGCTTGTTTACTCGCCTTGGCTATCCTTCTAATTTTATAAACTCTGCCTACTCATATACTAAACGAACTTCTCTCCTAAATACACTTCTGTTATCTGCCTTCCCAACATTTCCAATCTTCAAAATCCTAATACTCTCTGTCCTATAGATATCAAGTTTGCTTTTCGTCAGACTAATACCCTTCGCACTGATCTTGTCCATACTTCCCCTCTTGTCACTGATGCTTCAGGAGTCTACTCCATTTCCTGCTCATGTCCTCTCCAGTACTTTGGTGAAACTGGCTGCTCTCTTCCTGACTCATAGGGCACGAAAGAAGTGTTAGCCTTGCTGACACTAGCAATGTCCGAGATCACAGTCATCTATGAACTGGTTGTCTGATAAAACTGTCTACCTATCTTCTAGCCTTCAAAGACGCCGTCTTGTTGAAGCAGCTCTTATGTACAACTTTCCTAATATGAATCTTAGTTCTGGCTTTGTTTCTGTACATAGCTGCCGCCTTTCCCACTGAGCTGTCAAAGGCTTCAATTCTCAGAACATCTGTGACTTGACCTAACCTTTGCCGTTTCCTTGCTTTCCTCTTCATATGTCCTCTGTATTTTTTTCCCCATTCTGCCTTAGTGGGTTTTGCCCTGAGGATTCTTGTCCAGTAGTAGTTTTGTCCTACGCTCGTGGGTAAGTTGTCCTCCAGCAGAGTTCCTGTTTTCTTGTATTTTACACTACCACTTCTGCCATTATTACTAATCCTTTCACTACTACTACTCTACTATTACTTCTACCACTTGATGAACATTACCATTAATACTGCTACTGTCTTATTTTCATTACCACTTATTCGCTTTTGCTACTACTACTACTGCAACTACTCCTGCTTCCCTACGTTCTTGCTTTGTGCCTTTTCTACCCTTTTCTCGCCCAGCTGTAAGTTCACAATGATCCAGGGCGGACAGAAACATCATCCTAACGGTTCTCTCCTAATTCCTGGTTATAAGAGAACAAGAATGTATTCCTAAGACTTGCAGAAATACTGGTAGACATCTCTAAGAGACTTTCTTGTACGTCTTCTGTAAACTAGCAAATACTGCATCAAGACCATCACCATGAATACATACAAAGGGCAGCTCCCACATAACACATTTACATATTTCGATTTTCCGTTAGCTGTGACTTATGGAATCTCTATTGCCTACTGATTCAATTGTTTTTGAATTTACACTAGAACTGAGGGTAGCCAAATCTTTGAAATATATGTGATGACTGGCGCACTTTTCTTGTGTACTTCGCTGATTACGTAATTTATTTCTTCCGCTACCTGCAATACAATGATTATAATTATAACCATAGTTTTTAAAGGGGTGGGCCGGTAGGTCAGCGGAAGGCCTCGGTCAGATGACCAAAAACTCCAGATGCGGGTCATCATATGATTAAGACCCGCGTCAGGAAACATTTGTCCTGTTTCCAGACAAAGCTTACCTACCCTAACATCTACCTGAAGTGTGTTCCCAGCGCCTGATCCCAGACCAGTCACAGAGCTCTCTTGAACTTTGAGTTTAAAACATTTCTTTCACACTTAATGGATTGTGGGAGTTGCCTTTTGTTACGTATTTATGGTAATGGAGTTGATGCATTGTTCGCTAGTTCAGAGAGGCCAGATAAGCCTTTTCAGCAGTGTCAACCAACATCTCTGTGATCCTTACAAGTGCACTTTTACCTATCACCTATGAAGTAAATACAATGGTTATGCAGATCTTGCATGTTTCCCCGCCAACCATCTTAGTGTAAATGTTCCAGCAGGTCAACAATCACAGCTGCTGCTAGATTCTAAGACCACCAAGTATAAACATGAAATACTGTTTGGGAGGCTCAGCGGTTACAGCCAAACCAGGAGGAAGCTGGTACAGGATTAATGTTACACTATATACATAACATTGCAGGAAATGTACATGGCATCACTAGATAACAAAAATGTTTTCCATTTGTTTGCTCAAAAACAAAACAAAACAAAAAAAAAGAAAAACAAATATGGACATAAAAGTCGAAGATTTAAGTAATTAACTATTTGATACAAGTGTGCCTGATCGGTTGTCAACAAGAGCCTAGCTAATCAGAAGCAACAAGGAAATCTGGCTAGGCTGCGTGGGTAAAACATTCAATAAGTTCCTGACCAGCCGGGCTTTGGCTTGTACATTCAACTCGGTGTGGCCAGCAGTAACAGCCTGGTCGATCAGGTCTTGATCCACCAGGAGGCCTGGTCTGTGACAGGGCCTCAGGGGTGTTGACCTCCAGAACAATTAAAAGCCAGTCACTGCTGCTGTTTACAATATCAACTTTCCCTACATTCCCTGTAATAGTAACAACAGGATGTGATACAGTTTCATTAAAAATATCCTGAACGGTGACACACGTGGTTTATAGTGTAGTCAGGGCTAACCAGATTACATGTGTGGTGGGAGGCTACATCTGCGCCTCTCAAGTTACAACTCAGGGTCTGGCTGGCGCTGAAGGTTGACGTAACTGTGTGAAGTGTAAGAGCTGCAGTTCAAGGTTGTAGTAGTAGCTAAATCATTCAATTAAGGTGGTAGAGCACGAGAGCGCTTGAAGAGGGTGCTGTGCCAGGCTGAAGTCACCAGGAGGTAAGACCTAGATTAACGGGCAATGATAAGGGGCAGGTGATGAGAGGGGGATAAGGGGAGCTTGATTACAGGCAAGGGGAAGATGAATGAAAATGGGAAAGAGTTAAAGGGGAGGCGAAGGGAGAATGCAGTGGTGGTGTTGGTATTTGATTCGTCAGGAAACATGAAAAGGAGTGAGAGAACAGTGAGGGCAGCCAGGCTGCTGTTGCTGCGCCAGCGTGACACATACAATAACAACTGCTCACCTTACTTGTAATACCACACTCAGTGCGTTGCCACACTCAACTACTGTCACACTCAACCACTACCACACTCAACCACTGTCACACTCAACAACCACTACCACACTCAACAACCACTGTCACACTCAACCACTACCACACTCAACAACCACTGTCACACTCAACAACCAGTCACACTCAACAACTACTACCACACTCAACCACTGTCACACTCAACAACCACTACCACACTCAACAACCACTACCACACTCAACAACCACTGTCACACTCAACCACTGTCACACTCAACCAATACCACACTCAACAACCACTACCACACTCAACCACTACCACACTCAACAACCACTACCACACTCAACAACCACTGTCACACTCAACTATCACACTCAGCCACTACCACACTCAACAACTACTGTCACACTCAACAGCCACTACCACACGCAACATAACTATTGTCACACTCAACCACTACCACGTCATGTGGGTTCGATAATGTGGATGGGGTAAAAACACTCACATAGGCTGGTTAGTACGTATAATTATAACGGAAAGTATGGGAAGCACCATCAGCTGCCCTGCCTCTCTGCTCTCTATCTCAGACTGACCCACCAGTGCCTAGAGGGTGAGCGGCGTTCAAAAACATGCTATGGTCAGCAGCAACGTGAATAACAGTCAGCGATTCACACAGACGGGTGGTAGTGAGTCATCTACTGGTAACTGGTTACTGGTAACTGGTACTACTGAGAGCTCGGCAACGCTAACGTATGTCATCCCGACATACAGCTAATACAAGCTAGAGACAGCAGGCGTACAGCTTGGGCTGATTCTATACAATGGCAAAGTACACAACAATTGAACATTGTAACATACTTAAGGAGAATATTGGAATGGAAGCTAATGTAATTTACTGTATGATATAGGTATGATATACTACAACTCATCGAATGAAACTCAACATTGGGATTACACAATAGAAGTGATAAAAAAAATTTGATCGATAGATCTGTATTCATGTGATCTACGGATTCTGAGAAAGAAATATATACAAAGAAGTGTTTAACAGAAAGGCAGATTCGGTGCACTCAAATCTAGACTGTTAAATCTCAGAATTCGGAGAGAACGTGAACACAAAAAAAAATTCTTGAATATTGATAAGTTGATACTGTAATTATTCATCTATACAGGTTATTTACATTTAACCCCCAACTCTGCTAGGGCAAGATTGACATATGCAGAATGGGTGTCATCTCTGGGAGGATCAAACTCTGTTGCACTGACTCATGCCGTATTTGAGGCAAATCTGAATTGGTAGTTACAAATGATACTTGAAGATTTCTCAATACCTGTCATGTACATAGGGAATAATGACATTCAGGTTGATCGTCTGAGTATCAGAGGTAGAAATTACAGGATCAGGAGGATTGTCAGAGTCTGTCATATTAGTCTGGGTTGGTACATCATCACATACTAACTAAATATGATCCAAATGCAACTCTTCATACTGACCAGTACTAATTTCTCTGACCTTATACTTATTGCCAGTGATATGTTCAACTACTTGATAAGGACCAACAAACTTTTGATCAAGCTTAGGCATTGCAGACATTTTGTTAAAGTTAGTCAGCATAACTCTCGAACCTACTTTGATTTTGGATGGCTTTGCTCGAGTGTTAGCGACTCTTGTAAATTCTGCTGTTGATTTATGAAGTGTTTCACGGATTCTTCTAGAGACGCTTTGAGCTAAGCTGGTACGAGTTGCTATGAAATCATCAGGGTTGTAATTTGGTTTCGGATTAGAATATAGCAACTCATAAGGCAAGCGTTTATCAACACCATAAAATGCATAATGTGGAGTGTCACCTATAGAAACATTGTAAGCAGAATTTATAGCACACTGCACATCAGGTATAACTTCATCCCAAGTTTCACTGTTGGGATTGATAGTGGCTCTCAAGACATCAAGTACTTTCTTATTGGTTCATTCCGCTAACCCATTGCTGGCAGGATGATGAGGAACAATGGTGGATTTAGAGATCTTGTATAAGGTACACAAATTTTCAAGAATCTCATTACAGAATTCACCTCCATTATCTGTTACTAGGGACTTAGGAGTGGTATGCCTGCAGATAATGCATTCTTTAAACGCTTTAACTATTGTCTCGGCAGTCTTATCTGCAACAGGAACTAACTCACAATATCTGGTGAAATGGTCTACCATAACACACAGATGTTTGTTGCCCTGGAAGAAACGTTGGAAATTAGTTAACAAATCTAGTGCAACTCTTTCCCATGGTTCGCTAGTAGTTGGCTAGTAGTTGGATACACGTGGATTTCTTAACATTAACAAAAAAGGACCATTAGCATTATAAAAGAGAGAAGCTTACGACGATGTTGCATGCAGACACTACATTTCTTATCATACTCAGAAATATCAGTTGCCATACGAGGCCAAAAGTATTTCAATCTGGCTTGTTTTACTGAATGATCCATAACAGGGTGCGCAACACCTGGTACATCGTGAACTAGCTGTAAGGCTACATTCACTAGTGACTGTGGAATTACTAACTGGTATACTCTTCTGCTAGGAGTACCCAACTCGGCTGTTCGATACAGTAATTCTTGGTTCATGACAAAGTCACTGATGGGTGCTGGTGGCTTCACAGTCAGAATAAGATCTTCCTGGAGCAGGAATCGAATCACACCAAACCACATGGGATCTGCTTGTTGAGCATTCTTTACATCCTCAGCAGTAAATGGAGGGTCTGCAGTTACTATACTAACATGTCGCGATAAAGCATCTGCGACTACATTTGACTTGCCAGGTAAGTGTTCAAAGGTAGGATTGAACTCTTGGATAGTCAAGGTCCATCTGGCTAACCTTCCAGTAGGTTGTTTGTTCTGGAATAAAGGTATCAGTGGAGCATGGTCTGTCAAGACATGAACAGGGTACTGATAAATGTCTAGGAAGTGCTTTAAAGACCATACTATTGCTAAAGCTTCTTGCTCAGTCACTGTACAATTATGTTCAGCCTTCGTAAGGACTCGGCTAGCAAATGCAACTGCATTGTACTTGCCATCAGTCTTCTGAGCTAGTACGGCACCTATACCAATAGAACTAGCATCAGTTGTCAGATAGAAGGGCTTAGAAAAATCTGGAAATTTCAAAATTGGAGCAGATGTTAGCTTTTCTTTTAGAGTTTGGAATGCTCTTTCTTGACGGAACGTCCAAACGAAAGGAGCATCTTTCTTAAGCAACTCAGAGGAGCAGCTATGGAAGAAAAATTGGCAATGAAAGATCTATAAAAACCTGCTAAGCCCACAAAGGATCTTACGGCATCAGCAGTTTTGGGAGTTGGAAAATTTAGTACTGCAGTTACTTTGGTCAGTTGTAACCCCTCTAGGAGTGACTACGTGACCAAGAAACTTAATTTCTGATCTGAAAAATTGACATTTAGACAGTTTTGATCTTTAAATTGGCTTCTTCAAGCTTACCAAGTACTACATCAAGTCTTTTCAAGTGTGTATCCACGTCTTTAGACATGACGATTACGTCATCTAAGTACACCATAAGTGCATTACCTATGAGACCTCTAAAGATATTAGTCATGAGCCTTGAGAATGTGATAGGGGAGGATCGTAATCCAAAGGCCATATGGAGGAAGTGATAATGACCTGTAGGAGTGGAGAATGCAGTTAGCTCTTGGCTGTCCTCATGAAGAGGGACTTGCCAAAACCCTTGTAACAAATCCAGGGTTGAAAAGACTTTGTTATCTCTAATGTAAAAGATCATGTACTGGAAAAGCGATCTGGAATAGTTTTCATTTAACCCTAAAGTGGGAGCCAAGTACCATCCTTCTTAGGTACTAAGATCAAGGGTGCATTCCAAGGTGAATTGCTAGGTGCAGTAACTTCATCATCAAGCATTTGATTGATCAATTCTTCTGCAACAGCAACTTGTGAATGAGGCATTCTGTATGCAGGTATATAGATAGGTCTAGTACAAGGTTCAAGTGGGATACAATGGGACAATAAGTTCGTCATACCCATCTTCTCACCTGGTAAGGCAATGGCTTTACAACGTTTGTTCAACAGAGTCAACAAACGCTTGACCTCATGTGGGAAGTCAGTGGGAGCTAAGTCTTTCTCCTCAACTGGTGGAATGGATTGATCCAGTGAAGTGGATGAGGTCTACCCGGTAGAAATAGCACCGACCCACTGGTCAGGTGACAGCTAATCCTCTACCTGAACAAGGTAAGGATAGTGAACAAGGTCAACAAGATTGGTATTTGCTCTGAGACAAACACTGTGACCAGAGGTGTTAGCTAGGAAGAAATGGATCTTACTATCTCTTACAACATGTAAGGATGGCTCAACAAATAAACCTTTTACTCTGCAGGAATCACTGTCAACTAGGATGTTATCACCATCTGGAACACTAACAACAACAGACACTCTAGTGAGGGCACTAGCCGGGACAGAAACGTCTTTCTGCAGACGGCATGTGACATCAACAAGAGATGGCATTACTAGTTGCAAGTAATCATTTTCCGACAAGGCATCCCCTGTGGAGAAACTACTACTTGAACTAGCAGACATTGCAGGGATAGACTCAGCACTCAAGGTAGTCAGAGCGTCCTCGGACACGAGGTAACTGGACACTATCTTGCAAGCCTGAGGTTGCCGGTGGAACACAGACAAGAGTGACAGGATCACCAGTGCCTGACTGCTTGGGTATGCTACTGGAAAATGCACTGGCTTGTAAGGACTTAATCCGAACATCGTACTCTGCGGCAGTATGGCAGATCTTGGATTCAAGCTGGTAACCCCAAAATGGTATGATCAAGTCATCAATTTGGGCATGTCATCGGTAAGGGTCGAGGACAATACGTAAGTCTTGCATGGAAGCAAATCCCAGTAGAAGATCACCAGGGAAAGTAATCTGGTCGACAACAAGGAAGGAAGCAGTAAAGTCTCTATCTTGGATAGAAAAGGTGAGGGAAGTCCGACCTCGGACACGCAGGTGAGAACCAGCTACTCCACTAAGGGAGGACACATGAGTCAGTTCTACGAGAAGGACATGTCGTAACTGTTTATCCCTAAACAAACTAGACCTGATAATATTGACTTGTGCATCAGAGTCCATGAACAAATGAATGGGCGCATTATGAACAGATGCTTGCACTATAGGGCCTATCGTTGCATTGGAAGTTATGTGCAAACAAAAAGGAGAGTTGTCATCAGAAAAGATTTGTTCCACTCCATCCCCAAAATCATGTAATTCAGAGACATGTGAAGCAACATCATCAGTGGGATTGTCATTCTCGAGACTGCTTAAGGCTTCAAAGGAATTGTGAACTGGGATAGTGTACTCATTATCACCTACTGTCACCATGGGACGGATTGACTGGGGCGCTCGAATTCCCCAAATTGGAAGAAGGAGCCTGGTTCTGGTTAGTCTGAGAACCACGACGTCAATTTCCTCTCCTGGTTCTGCGGTTGGAACGGCCATGGAAAGATCAAGAGTACTGAAGGTTGTAGAGAGCATTGCACTCAGATGTTATGATAAGTACAGTAGGGAAAATCTCACTGGTACTCATCATCAGTACGATGCCTCTTAGAGTGACTATCAGGACAATTAATTGCAATATGGCCACGGAAACCACAGTTGTAACAAGTCCGCTGACTATGGTTACTGAATGTACTATGAATACTACGAGGTTTATAATGACTCTGTACACTGGTCCTTGGTGATTGCTGCGATGGTTGACGATCACGATTTGTCGCTGTGGCACAAACAAGAGGTGGTGCAGACTGAGGCACAGGTGTGAAATTTCTTTTGATACACGGGAAAGTACCCTGGGGGCACAAGGAACGTACATGATTTAGGGCTGTAAGTGACTCCATCGTCACAGTTGGAGGATTAGCCTCATCAGCACACACGGAAGCAGGCAGCATTAGTTCTTAGATTGCTCCAAAAGCTGCTATTTTAGCAAACGATGCTGTGGATCGTTTATCCTCGTCAGGAACAAAAGGTGAGGATTGGACAGCATTGATAAGTGATGATAAAAGTTTATCTAATCTAACAGCAAATGCACTCAATGATTCATTAGTTATGGGTGTAGCATTCACGAGTTCCCAAAGAACGACATATGGATCAGCTGTTTTTACTGGTACAAAGAAAGAACGAATCAGCTCCTCATATTGTGACCACTTAGTAAGATTCCTGAAGTCTCGCATTTCAAGGAGATCAACAACGTGAACAGCAGCAGGGGACCGATGAAGAGCTTCTTTCGCAAGTCTGATAAGACTTTCCTCTGAAGGAGGACCGTCAACTAGAGCATTAACACGAGAACGAATGGCAGTAAACCATGCTTCAACACTATGTACATGGCCACTGAATAAAGGCAACGCATCAAGAGAATCAAGAGTAAAACTATAGTGTCTCAGTGTCTGCGGTCTGTCAGTCGATGGAACTGGACTGATGACAGAAGCAGCAGTAGTCTGAGAGGTCTGAGTGTCGCCATTCACTAAAGTATCACTTGAAGGTATGTGAGGCATAATGGCAAAAAAGTTGCACAAAAGCAAATAAGGCAAAACTAATGATTAATAAAATGACACAAAATTCTAAAATTGAAATAAAAGAGATGTAACGAATTCTGCAGAAGTAATAAAAAATGTCTAAGATGCACTGGAAGAGGAAGGACAACTCAATGTAAGGGACTGCTGGACAAGATAAAGAAACACATTGAAATTTACAAGTAAAAATATTACTGGAGGTTGAATTAAATGCAAAATGAGCTGTCTGTACTCTTGCTAATAAAGAAATTAACTAATAAAATTGTAAATCAATATAAAAAGTATAAAATAAAATCACTAAATTGTATGCAAAGAGAGATAACTGGGAAATTTAAATATTTTCTAAGAGTGCATAAAGAAAATTAAAATACAATACAAAGACAATATCAGGAAAAAATAATAAAATGAAAAACAGGAGACTCAAACAATAATGACGCACAAAATTAACAATTTTATTCACAGTCTAAATATTTGGAAATATTTTCATTCAGTTCATTTACTGATATAAATTATGAACGCGAACAATAAACATACACATACAATGATAAAGGAAGACACAGCAGAGGACAAGCAGGAGTGACGAATACTCATAGATACATAGGGAAGAAAGAAAATTCTATTATGACAACATACAAGATTGAAACAGAAACGAAGGTGATGCAAGACATATAAACAATAAATGCAGATACACATACATAACCTCCAACAATATACATTAAAATTAAATATCACAACACCAGTCAAAAAAAAAGTTTAACAAAGGAAAAAAGATTTCAAATTTCGGCAAGGTCCCTGCGGCTCCCTGGTAACTACAAAACCACAACTTAATCTGAAAGTCCCAAGACCAACACTTGAAATGTGCAGCACGTCACAGGAGCACCTGCCAGGTGGCTACTGGTGTGTGTGTGTGTGTGTACTCACCTCACCTATTTGTGGTTGCAGGGGTCGAGTCTTAGCTCCTGGCCCCGCCTCTTCACCGGTTGCTACTGGGCCTTCTCTCTCCCCGCTCCATGAGCTTTATCAAACCTCGTCTTAAAACTGTGTATGGTTCCTGCCTCCACTACGTCATTTTCTAGGCTATTCCACTGCCTTACAACTCTATGACTGAAGAAATACTTCCTAATATCTCTCTGACTCATTTGTGTCCTCAACTTCCAATTGTGGCCTCTTGTTTCTGTGTCCCCTCCCTGGAACATCCTGTCTTTGTCCACCTTGTCTATTTCACGCAGTATTTTATATGTCGTTATCATGTCTCCCCTGACCCTCCTGTCCTCCAGTGTCGTCAGGCCGATTTCCCTTAATCTTTCTTCATAGGACATTCCCCTTAGCTCTGGAACTAACCTTGTCACAAACCTTTGTACTTTCCCTAGTTTCTTGACGTGCTTTATCAAGTGCGGGTTCCAAACAGGTGCTGCATACTCCAGTATGGGCCTGACATACACGGTGTACAGTGTCTTGAACGATTCCTTACTAAGGTATCGGAATGCTGTTCTCAGGTTTGCCAGGCGCCCATATGCTGCAGCAGTTATCTGGTTGATGTGTGCTTCCGGAGACATGCTCGGTGTTATACTCACCCCAAGATCTTTCTCCTTGAGTGAGGTTTGCAGTCTTTGGCCACCTAGCCTATACTCGGTCTGTGGTCTTCTGTGCCCTTCCCCTATCTTCATGACTTTGCATTTGGCAGGATTAAATTCGAGAAGCCATTTGCTGGACCAGGTGTCCAGTCTGTCCAGGTCTCTTTGAAGTCCTGCCTGGTCCTCATCAGATTTAATTCTCCTCATTAACTTCACATCATCTGCAAACAGGGACACTTCTGAGTCTAACCCTTCCATCATGTCGTTCACATATACCAAAAATAGCACTGGTCCTAGGACCGACCCCTGTGGGACCCCGCTCGTCACAGGTGCCCACTGTGATACATCATTACGTACCATGATTCGTTGTTGTCTCCCTGTCAGGTATTCTCTGATCCATTGCAGTGCCCTTCCTGTTATATGCGCCTGATGCTCTAGCTTCTGCACTAATCTCTTGTGAGGAACTGTGTCAAAGGCCTTCTTGCAGTCCAAGAAGATGCAATCAACCCACCCCTCTCTCTCGTGTCTTACTTCTGTTATTTTATCATAAAACTCCAGAAGGTTTGTGACACAGGATTTGCCTTCCATGAATCCGTGCTGGTTGGTATTTATACTCTTGTTCCGTTCCAGGTGCTCCACCACTCTCCTCCTGATAATCTTCTCCATAATTTTGCATACTATACACGTCAATGACACAGGTCTATAGTTTAGTGCCTCTTTTCTGTCTCCTTTTTTAAAAACGGGAACTACATTTGCCGTCTTCCATACCTCAGGTAGTTGCCCAGTTTCCAGGGACATGTTGAAGATTGTGGTAAGTGGCATGCACAACATATCTGCTCCCTCTCTAAGGACCCATGGGGAGATGTTGTCTGGTCCCATTGCCTTTGAGGTATCGATGTCCCTTAGCAGTTTCTTCACCTCCTCCTCATCTGTATGTATGTCGTCCAACACTTGTTGGTGTATTCCTTGCTGGTGTCCCCATCTGGTCTGTCCCCCCAGAGTCCTTCCTGACTCTACTGTAAATACTTCCTTAAATCTCGTGTTGAGCTCCTCACATACCTCTTGATCGTTTCTTGTGAGTTCTCCACCTTCTTTCCTCAGCCTTATCACCTGGTCCTTGACTGTTGTCTTCCTCCTAATGTGGCTATACAGCAGTTTCGGGTCAGATTTGACTTTCGATGCTATGTCGTTTTCATACTGTCGCTGGGCCTCCCTCCTTATCTGTGCATACTCGTTTCTGGCTCTTCTACTAATCTCCTTGTTTTCCTGGGTCCTATGCCTCCTGTACCTTTTCCATTCTCTGTTGCACTTAGTTTTTGCCTCCCTACACCTTCGGGTAAACCAAGGACTCGTTTTGGTCTTCCTATTATTTCTGTTTCCCTTGGAAACAAAACTTTCCTCTGCCTCCTTGCACTTTGTTGCCACATATTCCATCATCTCGTTTACTGATTTTCCTACCATTTCTCTGTCCCACTGAACCTCCTGCAGGAAGTTTCTCATACCTGTGTAGTTCCCCCTTTTATAGTTTGGCCTGACCCCTTCAGTTCCTGTTACCTTCTCCACTTGTAACTCTACTATATAATCAAAACTCAGCACCACATGATCGCTAGCTCCAAGGGGCCTCTCGTAAGTGATGTCCTCAATGTCTGAACTGCTCAGGGTGAACACAAGATCCAGTCTTGCTGGCTCATCCTCCCCTCTCTCTCTGGTTGTGTCCCTGACATGTTGATGCATGAGGTTTTCAAGTACCACATCCATCATCTTGGCTCTCCATGTTTCGGGACCCCATGTGGCTCCAGGTTTTCCCAGTCGATCTCCCTGTGGTTGAAATCGCCCATTACCAGTAACTTTGCTCTGCTCGAGTGAGCTCTTCTTGCCACCTCAGCCAGTGTGTCCACCATCACCCTGTTGTTTTCTTCGTACTCCTCTCTTGGCCTCCTGCAGTTCTGTGGTGGGTTATACATCACTCCAATAACTACTTTATGTTCTCCAGACTGAATTGTACCTACATTGTAGTCTCTTTCTCCAATCATGTCCATGCCTTCCATTTCCTCAAATCCCCATCGGTGTTTTATGAGCAGTGCAACCCCTCCTCCCCCTCTACTCCTTCTATCTTTCCTCAGGATCTGATATCCCACTGGGAAGATTGTGTCTGTTATTGACTCAGCGAGTTTTGTTTCTGTGACTGCTATGATGTCTGGGGATTTTTCACTGATTCTTTCGTTCCACTCCTCATGTTTATTCGTTATTCCATCCGCGTTTGTGTACCAAACTTTCAGTTTCTTTTCTATCATTGTGGTCATGCAAGAATATTGGGGTTGGGGGAGCGAGAGCCTTGGTGGGGGCCTATATGGGGCTGTGGTGTAGGTGGGGTTTGTGATGATGGGGGTGGGGTCAGAATGCCCATAAGGGACAGCTGTTGGGGTGAGGTTTGTGATATGGGGGTTGGTGGCAGAGGGAACAGTGAGTGGGTTGGAGTATAGGTTGCTCAGTTGCGTTGGGAATGTCGTGGTTGGAGTCTTTTGGTGGGAGATTCTGTGGGGTGTGTTTGCCCTTCCTCCTGTGTCTGGGTCCTGCTCATCTTCGTCATTGCCTCTCGTTCCTCCTTGCGTCTCTGTACCCTCTCTTTCAGTGTGTGTGTGTGTGTGTGTGTGTGTGTGTGTGTGTGTGTGTGTGTGTGTGTGTGTGTGTGTGGTGTGTGTGTGGGGTGTGTGTGTGTGAGTGTGTGGTGTGGTGTGTGTGTGTGTGTGTGTGTGTGGTGTGTGTGTGTGTGTGGTGTGGTGTGGTGTGTGTGTGTGAGTGTGTGGTGTGTGTGGTGTGGTGTGTGTGTGTGTGTGTGGTGTGTGTGTGTGTGGTGTGGTGTGTGTGTGTGTGTGTGTGTGTGTGTGTGTGTGTGTGTGTGTGTGTGTGTGTGTGTGTGTGTGTGTGTGTGTGGTGTGTGTGTGTGTGTGTGTGTGTGTGTGTGGTGTGTGTGTGTGTGTGTGTGTGTGTGTGTGTGTGGTGTGTGTGTGTGTGTGTGTGTGTGTGTGTGTGTGTGTGTGTGTGTGTTTTGTGTGTGTGTGTGTGTGTGTGTGTGTACACTCACCTATTTGTGGTTGTAGGGGTCGAGTCACAGCTCCTGGCCCCGCCTCTTCGCTGATTGCTACTAGGTCCTCTCTCTCCCTGCCCCATGAGCTCTATCATACCTCGCCTTAAAACTATGTATGGTTCCCGCCTCCACTACGTCACTTTCTAGGCTATTCCACGGCCTGACTACTCTATGACTGAAGAAATACTTCCTAACATCCCTTTGATTCATCTGAGTCTTCAAATTTCAATTGTGACCTCTTGTGTCTGTGTCCCATCTCTGGAACATCCCGTCTTTGTCCACCTTGTCTATTCCGCGTAGTATTTTATATGTCGTTATCATGTCTCCCCTGACCCTCCTGTCCTCCAGTGTCGTCAGGCCGATTTCCCTCAACCTTTCTTCGTAGGACAATCCCCGTAGCTCTGGGACTAGTCTTGTTGCAAACCTTTGCACTTTCTCTAATTTCTTGACGTGCTTGACTAGGTGTGGATTCCAAACTGGTGCTGGTGTGTACTCACCTAGTTGTACTCACCTAGTTGAGGTTGCGGGGGTCGAGTCCGAGCTCCTGGCCCCGCCTCTTCACTGATCGCTACTAGGTCACTCTCCCCGAGCCGTGAGCTTTATCATACCTCTGCTTAAAGCTATGTATGGATCCTGCCTCCACTACATCGCTTCCCAAACTATTCCACTTACTGACTACTCTGTGGCTGAAGAAATACTTCCTAACATCCCTGTGTGTGTGTGTGTGTGTGTGTGTGTGTGTGTGTGTGTGTGTGTGTGTGTGTGTGTGTGTGTGTGTGTGTGTGTGTGTGTGTGTGTGTGTGTGTGTGTGTGTGTGTGTGTGTGTGTGTATGTAGTGCGTGCGTAAGCGTGCGTGCGCCCGAACGTACGTGCGCGCGCCTGCCTGCCTGATTCTCAGTCTACATGAGTAGACATGTGCAGAACTGAACAGTAGGTTTAAAGAAGTCTCCAGCAAGCCATCATTAACAATAACAGGATGATGGGGGCAAGGGGGGTAGGAAAAGATGAATAAAATTGGATGGTGGAAATAGCAATAAGAAACTATTAAAGCAGACAAGTGGACAAGCCATTACCCAGAATATTGTCAAGACATCAATTATGTGACACCATAGAAAGGATTACAACAAGTCATTAGAAACATGTAACTGCCGGATAGCTGAAAATGTGATAGTAACGTACAAGAACAGAAAGAGAGAACGCTAAACCACAACTTAGCTTGATGGATAATGAAGACCCTTTGGCAGGGAGAGGGAAAGCGTGGAAGATAGGACGTAGGTAACAGCTCTTAGCTTGTAAATATAGTTAGGAACCTTAACCTACCTTTACAGAACCCTGTGCGAAAAAAATATTTAGTGGGAGAAGCGTCATGAAGGAAAGGGAAAGCCCCAGTACTTAATAACACAGCTGCTGGGATTCTGGGAGCGCCTGTGATATTAAGCTCTGGTTATAGCATGTCAAGACTCTGACAGGACAGGCATCACTGGTCCTGTAGCAGCTCGGCGCCACTGCCTTGTAAACACGCGGCATTCACCTCATGGTAACTGGAATTAAGCTAATTATTAGATTTTACGTTAAGGGAGAAATAAAGTTTTTTTTCCACAGCAGTCAAAGGTGTTCCAGACCAAGTTGTGTTCCTTCAACATTCTCTTACAGTCAGGCCAGAGCCCAAGTTGGAGGTGCCAGAGAGCAAAGCAGTCAAGTTGGAGGTGTCCACAACAGCAATAAACTTCTGTTTCACACTCATAACAGGTCAATGGTTCCTTCAACATTCTCTACCTCCACAACAGTCAAGTTGGAGGTGTTCCTTCAACATTCTCTACCTCCACAACAGTCAAGTTGGAGGTGTTCCTTCAACATTCTCTACCTCCACAACAGTCAAGTTGGAGGTGTTCCTTCAACACTCAGATTTCTTCAATAATAACAGTCAAGATACACGTAAAATAAATACTGTATATTCATGGATAAGCGTCAAACCCCTTGTTGTCATACAATGAATGGCAATGATCAGTAACAACTTGAGTTAAGGCAATGAAAGGGGAGGGGGGTAGCTACAACTCCTTGGATCAAGAACCCATCACCAGACCCAAAACAATATAATATAAACAATATAACCATGAAAAGTAGTCTTATTCACAAGACTAAAAAATATAACAAACTTTTGTTTTTTTTACACAAAAAGCCACAACTGCAGCAACGCTCGTGTGTGTCAAGTTAAAAATGTCTCAACTTTAAATTTGCATATAAAGTACGAATTCCTGTTCAAGATAAAGATTTTAAAATGGTGGAACTATTACCCAAGTGTCACAAAGAACTATTAAAAGTTTTCATCAGTTGGCAGGAAGGAAGAAAACATGTTTGTATATATATATATATATATATATATATATATATATATATATATATATATATATATATATATATATATATGGTACAAAATCATTAATTTTTGTATTAACATAAATTAAAAAATATATTTTTAAATGTATAAGAGAAAATTTTAGAAAGACACGAGTTCTTGCTATAAATATACACAATACACTGATCTCTGGCTGAAGTATCCTTCATGCGCAAGGAATTCGCGAGAGCAGGCGAAATATACACAAACACTGATCTCTGGCTGAAGTCTCCTTCAGCCAGAGATCAGTGTTATATATATATATATATATATATATATATATATATATATATATATATATATATATATATACATACACACACACACACATACCTCAGTAAGGATTCGTTCAAGACTCTGTATACCATTTACGTTAGGCCCATATTGGAGTATGCAGCACCAGTTTGGAATCCACACCTAGTCAAGCACGTCAAGAAATTAGAGAAAGTGCAAAGGTTTGCAACAAGACTAGTCCCAGAGCTACGGGGATTGTCCTACGAAGAAAGGTTGAGGGAAATCGGCCTGACGACACTGGAGGCCAGGAGGGTCAGGGGAGACATGATAACGATATATAAAATACTGCGCGGGATAGACAAGGTGGACAAAGACGGGATGTTCCAGAGATGGGACACTGACACAAGAGGTCACAATTGGAAGTTGAAAACTCAGATGAATCAAAGGGATGTTAGGAAGTATTTCTTCAGTCATAGAGTTGTCAGGCCGTGGAATAGCCTAGAAAGTGAAGTAGTGGAGGCGGGAATCATACATAGTTTTAAGGCGACGTATGATAAAGCTCATGGGGCAGGGAGAGAGAGGACCTAGTAGCAATCAGCGAAGAGGCGGGGCCAGGAGCTGTGAATCGACCCCTGCAACCACAAATAGGTGAGTACAAATAGGTGAGTACACACACACACACTTAATAATTCGCAAACGGGCGAAATTATTTACAAACATTAACTCTCAGTCCACAGCAGGATTTGAACCTACACACACACTGCATCAAAGTTCATCGTACTTACCAGAACTGGGATCTGGACGAGTGGCGTAAGTTATACGCACTTTGATAGAGCGTAGGTCTGAAACCTGCTGTGGACTGAGAGATAATGCAACTAAGTGCATAGCTCAAGTTTTCGGAAATTTCAAAAGAAAATAAAAATAATTTGAAAATATCCTCCCCCTCCCTGAGAGCGGGAAGACATTACCATAGATGATTTTTTTTTTATTCGCCGGTATTCTCCCGGCCCGGGTCTTTGATGATGGCGATGACCACAGAAGTACGTGGAGGCGTGCTGGCTGGCTGTGCTGGCTGGCTGTCTGTGCTGGCTGGCTGTGCTGGCTGGCTGTCTGTGCTGGCTGGCTGTGCTGGCTGTGCTGGCAGGCTGGCTGGCTGTGCTGGCTGTGCTGGCTGGCTGGCGGTGCTGGCTGGCTGTGCTGGCTGTACTGGCTGGCTGTCTCTGCTGGCTAGTGTCTTATCAGCAGTAACTACCCAGGCGCCGCCACCACCTCTGACACTGGGATTCATACTGGACTTTTAGAATTTCGCTCATTTCTATTTCATCATCACTGTATAAACCTCCTGTAATTAGTGGTCCAATTCTACACGTAGTTCTTAACTTGAGTTTTGCATATATAAAGAAACTTTTGGAGTTTCTCATAATATTATGGGAATTTTTTTTTTCCTTCGTGCTTCTTCCGTCTGGCACCAATGTTCAAGTTTTTCTTCTCTCATGGTAATCTCTCAGCGAAGATTATCTATTCTTCATTGTCACATATTTATGTTAAGAAGTGAGATAAACCTTTTCTTATGTAACTTCTTCTATGCTCCCTTTCTATGCTTCACCTTTCTTTAGGTTTACTAAAAGGTATATATATTTTACACCGACCTTGTATAATTCTGTATTCAGTTTTTGCAAGCACTGGTGAGGGTTTCGAGTGCCCATGACTGGTTCACAGACTAAGTCTTACAGTTTTTAGCTTGTTTTGTCGCAGTTATTTCTCTAATTATTGAAGTTAAATATACTGAACATCCCTTATGGTATATTATTACTAAAGTTTTTCACCCCTGAATTTACACTTGTTTATACTTTCCGTGATGTTATGATCGGAGTTTATTATACGTGTGATTATTTCTCTGTTTAGTTCCTTCCTGTTTAAGTTCCAATCTAGTATATCTTCATTTTGAGTGGGTTCAGTTATCTGTTGGATCAAAGCAAACCTTTCACAAAGCTCCATCAGCTCTCTGATATGCATCTATTAAGCCAATGGTCTTCAAGATATTATTTCTAGTACAAAGCTCTCATTTGCCATTCTACACTTGGAAGGTCGAGATCTCTAGGAAGGATAATATTCACTATGGAAATACAAAGATTTTCCAACAGTTATCTTCCTTACCTGACCCATTAATTCCTTCACTCTTACTGACGGTTTATACATAAGGATAATTACTCTATTCTTAGATTCCTATTTTCCACTGTAATACCTGGAATGTCTACTGTATCACTGGATGATTTTAACAGTTGTATGAAAATGTCTCTGTCACATAACAGTCCCGGTCCTCACTGATCTTTTGATTCTGTCACGCCTATATTGTAATTTTTCACTCACATTTTACATTTGTTTCTGTAAATGCTACAAACACAGCATTTGTTTCCGTGAGGAGCCAGTTACACAGCCAACTTTAGTCATTTTTATATCCTTTCAAACTCTGAATATTAACAAAAATGGGAGGAAGATTGGCCATCTGGGATGGCGGGTATTGTCAGTGCCACTGGTAATGTGCCATCTTTGGTATAGTGCCTGGTGTACCTATTTCTGATCTTCCCATTATTGCCTGTAGTGGGGGAAGTTGTATGTTTGCCTCTGGTAAGTGAGGAACCGGTTCTCTGTGTTTCACTGCCATGTCTTTCTCTATTCGCTGTTGTTGTTGTTCCCTTACATGGTATCTCTCTCTTCTCTAAACAAATACTGTATTTTCCGACATAAAAGACGCACGACAAAAGTATCATAACAGTAAATCAGTAATCATATTTAAGGGTTAATTACCCTCTTACTTTACGCTAAAACGTAACCCAGAGTCTACCCTTGAGCCTGACCTTCAGCATATAAGGCGCAGGCTGATTTTCCACGACTTTTTGTGGGAAAAAACAAGGCGCGCCTTATATGTCGGAAAATACGTAATTTTATATCACCGTGTTCTCTGTGCCTGCAGCCTTACGCAACACTGACTTTTTCTTTCTTAACATGTTGCAACACTTTTTGATATGTATTTACACCTTGTTCCATAATTACAAATACCACTGACTTAGTTTCTACATATATCACCTTTACTATTTTCTGTGGCATTCTCAGTCTTGGTTTTTTTCAACGTTTCCTGACTATCTTCTCAGGGTTTTCCTGGTTACATTGCTCTGGGTTGTCGTGGCTATCCTACTCTGGATTTTAAATGGCTATCCTGTTATGGGTTTTAATGACTATCTTACTCTGGGTTTTCCTGAGTTTCAATGTTTTTTCTTGTCTATCCTGCTCTGGATTTTCCTGGCTATTTTTTTCCTGTGTTTTCTTGGCTATCCTGAGCTGGGTTTTCTTGGCTATCCTGGCCTGGGTTTTCTGGGTTATCCTGCTCTGGGTTTTCTTGGCTATCCTGATCTGGGTTTTCTTGGCTATCCTGACCTGGGTTTTCTGGGTTATCCTGATCTGGGTTTTCTTGGCTATCCTGACCTGGGTTTTCTGGGTTATCCTGCTCTGGGTTTTCTTGGCTATCCTGATCTGGGTTTTCTTGGCTATCCTGACCTGGGTTTTCTGGGTTATCCTGATCTGGGTTTTCTTGGCTATCCTGACCTGGGTTTTCTGGGTTATCCTGATCTGGGTTTTCTTGGCTATCCTGACCTGGGTTTTCTGGGTTATCCTGCTCTGGGTTTTCTTGGATATCCTGTCCTACATATATATCCCGTATTTCATGATTTTATCTTTCAAGTTGTAAGTTAGTGTGTTACAGGTGAGACACGCATCACCATGCCTAAGTTAGTGTGTTACAGGTGAGACACGCATCACCATGCCTAAGTTAGTGTGTTACAGGTGAGACACGAATCACCATGCCTAAGTTAGTGTGTTACAGGTGAGACACGAATCACCATGCCTAAGTTAGTGTGTTACAGGTGAGACACGCATCACCATGCCTAAGTTAGTGTGTTACAGGTGAGACACGCATCACCATGCCTAAGTTAGTGTGTTACAGGTGAGACACGCATCACCATGCCTAAGTTAGTGTGTTACAGGTGAGACACGCATCACCATGCCTAAGTTAGTGTGTTACAGGTGAGACACGCATCACCATGCCTAAGTTAGTGTGTTACAGGTGAGACACGCATCACCATGCCTAAGTTAGTGTGTTACAGGTGAGACACGCATCACCATGCCTAAGTTAGTGTGTTACAGGTGAGACACGCATCACCATGCCTAAGTTAGTGTGTTACAGGTGAGACACGCATCACCATGCCTAAGTTAGTGTGTTACAGGTGAGACACGAATCACCATGCCTAAGTTAGTGTGTTACAGGTGAGACACGAATCACCATGCCTAAGTTAGTGTGTTACAGGTGAGACACGCATCACCATGCCTAAGTTAGTGTGTTACAGGTGAGACACGCATCACCATGCCTAAGTTAGTGTGTTACAGGTGAGACACGCATCACCATGCCTAAGTTAGTGTGTTACAGGTGAGACACGCATCACCATGCCTAAGTTAGTGTGTTACAGGTGAGACACGCATCACCATGCCTGTCTCACCTGAATTCTTCAGTGTCTTCCTTCTAATCATTCATTAACTTTGCAATCTATTTTCGTTTCCTCCTCCCACTTTTTATATCTAGTAGGTTCTCCAAGAAAGACTTTGCTTATTCCTTGTTAAGATTTAATACGTCTCTTATGCATGTCCAGAATCCTTTATCTCCTGCAAAACTATACACATTTACCTTCCCAGCTGTGTGCGTGGTAATTGTGGTAGTAACTCCTGCGCAGGAAACATGGAATATTTCCTGGCATATTCCACACTGGATGCCTCTTTCCATATACTTAAATCTCTACTCACGGCTACACACAATTCAGCAGATATTCCATTACACACAAATTCACACACTCTTCAGTATGCACATTATATACAATTCACGAAAACGTTAGGACACACACACACACACACACACAAAGAGGTATGATAAGGCTCATGGAGCAGGGAGAGAGCGGCCCTAGTAGCGATCAGTGAAGAGGCGGGGTCAGGAGCAATAACTCGACCCCTGCAACCACAGTTGAGTACACACACACACACACACACACACACACACACACACACACACACACACACATTACGTTAGGCCTATATTGGAGTATGCGGCACCAGTTTGGAACCCACACCTAGCCAAGCACGTAAAGAAACTAGAGAAAGTGCAAAGGTTTGCAACAAGACTAGTCCCAGAGCTAAGAGGTATGTCCTACGAGGAGAGGTTAAGGGAAATCAACCTGACGACACTGGAGGACAGGAGAGATAGGGGGGACATGATAACGACATACAAAATACTGAGAGGAATTGACAAGGTGGACAAAGACAGGATGTTCCAGAGACTGGACACAGTAACAAGGGGACACAGTTGGAAGTTGAAAACACAGATGAATCACAGGGATGTTAGGAAGTATTTCTTCAGCCACAGAGTAGTCAGTAAGTGGAATAGTTTGGGAAGCGATGTAGTGGAGGCAGGATCCATACATAGCTTTAAGCAGAGGTATGATAAAGCTCACGGTTCAGGGAGAGTGACCTAGTAGCGATCAGTGAAGAGGCGGGGCCAGGAGCTCGAACTCGACCCCCGCAACCTCAACTAGGTGAGTACAACTAGGTGAGTACACACAGAGGGATGTTAGAAAGTATTTCTTCAGTCATAAAGTGTGTTATAGTGGACACAGGATCCATACACAGCTTTAAGAAGAGGTACGATAAAGTTCTCGGAGCAGGGAGTGGACCTAGTAACGACCAGCGAAGAGGTGGGGACAGGAGCTATGAATCGACCCCTGCAACCACAAATAGGTGAGTACACACACACACGATAGACCAAAAGATCTAATGTCCCACATCATAAAAAATCTAAGAAGTACGATTCCAAACCACTTAGATTCCCAAAAACTGCACAATCCAGGGCAACATGGGTTCAGAGCAGGTCGCTGCTGCCTCTCACTACTCCTGGATCACTATGATATGGTCTTGGAAACACTGGAAGAAAACAGAATGCAGATGTAATTAACATACACAGACTTTGCAAAAGCCTTTGACAAGTACGATCATGGCGTAACAGCGCACGAAATACGTGCTAAAGGAATAACTGGCAAAGTAAGGAGATGGAGCTTCAACTTTCTAACCAGTTGAACACAAAGAGTAGTGGTAAAAAGAGTTAAATCGGAAGCTGCCATAGCGAAAAGCTCTGTTTCACAAGGCACAGTACTCGCCCCCATCCTATTCCTCATCCTCATATCAGACATAGACAGAGATGTAATCCACAGCACCGTGTCATTCTCTGCAGACAATACTAGGATCTGTATGAGACTGCCATCTATTGAGGACACGATTAACCTCAAAGATATAAACCAGGTTTTATAAAAGGCAACGGAAAACAATATGATGTTCAATGAAGACAAATTCCAACTACTCCGTTATGTTAAACTGAAGAAGATAATAATTAGAAATGAGTATACTACCAACTGATCATACAATAGAGCGGTAAAATAATGTGAGGGACCTGGAAGTGGTAATGTCTGAGGATTTCATTTTCAAGAATCACAACAGCGCCACAATCACGACTGCAAAGGAAATGATAGGATGGATAATGGGAGCTGGACAGATACTTAAAGTCAGTCCCTGATCAGCCGGGCTGTGGTTCGTACATTGGACTACGTGCGGCCAGCAGTAACAGCCTGGTTGATCAGGCCCTGATCCACCGGGAGACCGGTCATGGACGGGCCGCGGGAGCGCACGCACACGCGCACGCACACGCACACACACACACACACACACACACACACACACACACACACACACACACACGGATCTGGAAAGTGATGGTGCAGTCTCAGTGTGGTAGACAACTGCAATGTACTGGAAGTAGAAGTTTTAAAAAGAGATTTGACAGGAATCAAGAAACCAGAAATCAGTAATGCCGGAGACGAAGCCTAAGAGGCGGGGCCAGAAGCAAAAACAAAAACTGAAGAGTACAAATCGGTGAGTGAACTCCACGTAGATGAAGTGGCAGAGACCAGCTCAATACATAGCTTCAAGAGTAGATATGGTAAGGTCCATTATATATATATATATATATATATATATATATATATATATATATATATATATATATATATATATATATATATATATATATATATATATATACAAACATGCCAAAGAGGTAAAACTTGCGATTTTGGCTTAAATAGCAACGCTCTTCTTGCCGAATAAGGCAGGTGAAAATTTGTGCATGCAATAATTAAGCTAAATTAAATTGCGCTTGTTATAATAAGTTTTCTAACGTTATATTGGTACAAAATTAATAATTTTTACATTAACATAAATGAAAAAATATATCTTTATACATAAGAGAAATTTTTAGAAAGGCCTTAATTTTAAATGAATTCTTGCTGATTGATCAGTTTTACCTACTCGGCATGGCCCGCCTTATGCTCAGCGAAAATCACACATGACGCTCTAACCCACGGGACCACGCAATCCTACAAAAAGAATCACACACCCAGCAGGGCTAGGTGTTTTCCCGTGACCCGAGGACATACGGTGGTGTGGGTGCCTCTGAGCTAGTTTCATTCTGCTCCCCGTTTGGTGTACTAGCCTCACGAGGAGGGGTTCGAATCCTCGGCTAGTTGCAGTGTTGATTCATACCACTCGTTCGTGGGTACAATAATATATATATGCTGCTCGTAAGGTTAGTACACCAAACGGGGTGTAGAATGCAATTAAATCAAAGGCACCCACACCACCGTATGTCCTCGGATCACGGTAAAACACCTAGCTTTGCTGGGTGTGTGATTTTTTTGTAGGATTGCGTGATCCTGTGGGTTAGAGCGTCATGTGTGATTTTCGCTCACCATAAGGCGGGCCAAAACGACTTGGGTTCGAATCCTCGGCTAATCGCAGTGGCTAATCGCACTACATAATATATATATATATATATATATATATATATATATATATATATATATATATATATATATATATATATATATATATATATATATACATGTCGTGCCGAATAGGCAGAACTTGCGATCTTGGCTTAAATAGCAACGCTCATCTTGCCATATAGGACAAGTGAAAACTTGTGTATGCAATAATTTCACCAAAATCATTCTGAACCTAACGAAAAAAACTATATTTGATTGTGTTTGTTTAGTATTAAATTATTGTAAACGTATTTAAAATATATATAGTTGAGTTAGGCTAAAATAAATTGCTCTTGTTATAATAAGGTTAGGTAAGTTTTCTAAGATTCTTTTGGTGCAAAATTAAAAATTTTTGCATTAACATTAATGAAAAAATATATATTTAAACGTATAAGAGAAAATTTCAGAAAGGACTTAATTTTAAACGAGTTCTTGCTAATTGACCAGTTTTACATATTCGGCACGACATTTTATATATATATATATATATATATATATATATATATATATATATATATATATATATATATATATATATATATATATATATATATATATATAGAGAGAGAGAGAGAGAGAGAGAGAGAGAGAGAGAGAGAGAGAGAGAGACAGACAGACAGACAGACAGACAGACAAAGATTGCAGTCAGCAGGAGTCGAACCCGCTACAGGGAGACTGACAAGGCTCCCGAAGTGACGCCTCAAAAACTGGGCAGCCTGGTTTAGAAGCCATGTTTCTTTCCCAGCCTGGGCACAAACCTGTAATTGTCTTACATTATGGTAGGATTGCTGGTGTCTTTTTATGTCTCATATCCATGCACGGTTTCAGGTACGTCTTGCTACTTCTGCTTACACTTAGGTTACACTACACATACATGTACAAGCATCTGCATATATACACACCTCTCAGGGTTTTCCACTATTTTCTTACTAGTTCTTGTTTATTTCCGCTTATCTCCATGGGGAAGTGGAACAGAGTTCTTCCTCTGCAAGCCATGCGTGTTGTAAGAGAGGACTAAAATGCCGGGAGCAAAGGGCTAGTAATCCCTTCTCCTGTATATATTTAATACTAAATCTAAAAAGAGAAATTTTCGTTTTTCCTTTTGGGCCACCCTGCCTTGGTGGGATACGGCCGGTTTGTTGTATATATATATGTATGTATATATATATATATATATATATATATATATATATATATATATATATATATATATATATATATATATATATAACACAAACACTTAAATATTTCCGGCCAGAGTGGTCCAGGAGGCGGGGCCAGGTGCAGAGACTCGACCCCTCAGCAAACACAACAGGGTGAGTACACACACTCAACCTTTTTCCCAAGAGAACACACCATCTGTCTTCATGTCTGTCACTTCTTGCACTCCTACAAAGAACACAGAATTTGGCCTGGTTCAGGTTGTGTGCACAACAAGTTTGTGTTCTTTTTTGTAGGTCCCTCAGACAAGCTCAACTCTCCTTCAAAATAAAGTCAGCAGCCTCAACTAACTTTGCTATAGCAAATGTAATAGAAGTTAGCTTAGTTGAGCTTAAATTTAGTTAGTAATGCAATAATCACGAACAAGCGATACAAGATGCAAAAGAACCACAGTGGGAACTGAATGGTAGCTCTAGGCCTCTCGTGTTGTAATTAAATCATCAGGAACCTGAAATGTTGCAAAAATGAGTAGGTGGTCCAAGCAGATTCGTTCAGGAGGAACGTTTTTGCTCATTCGAACAAAAATGTTCTCCCTGAACGAATCTGCTTGGACTTCCTACTCACTTCTGCAACACTGAAAGCTCCTGATGATGTGTTGCTTGCGACAAGACGTGTCTAGAGCTATGATTCAACTCTCCCCATGGTTGTTTTGCATTTAGTTAGTAATATTGGACATCAAATAAATACATTAAATTGGTGATGTTCCGACTAGTTCTGAAAGAGTTCGGGAATTAAACACATGTGCAACACCTGGACATCCTTATTTCAAGACGTTTCATTAATCAGCGGCTGTATCAATACCATTGTATTGATACAGCGGTACTGTATACCATTATTATATTTGTGTCTGGGTCACAACGTATTGAACCAGGTCAGAGCATCGTGTGTTTATCTCCCAAGCTCCTGTTACTATTACATAACACAAGAAACACTTTTACAAACTCTGAACCCCATCCTCCCAATTAAACAGCGATCGTCTGGAACCCTACGCTCTAAGTTAATGTTTATCGTAAAGAATTAGACACAAGTGCAACATCTGGGTATCTTTATTCGTAGACGTTTCGCCATCCAGTGGTTTAATCAATACAAGAATATAATGTGAAGACTGCTGAACTATATACAGAAGATGAGGTAATCAGTCCCTCAGCCTCGGAGATGAAGAGCACCGTAGTCACAGGTACATCGTTACTGTCGGTTAAATCTACGTAATATATACGTTAATATACCTTAGAAACAGTAAATTAGCATAATCTTAAATAACACTATCTCTTTAAACTACATTTTAACAAAGTCAAAATATTTTATATGAAATTATAAAAACCATAATGCATCAATTTTTTCACATCTTCGAATAATTTTCAAGAATTTTAAGGAAATTTCAGTTATAGCTCTGAAATTAAGATATTTATGGTTAAAAAACATTACACCTTATCTAACCTAACAGTATACCTAACCTAACTTAACAGTATACCTAACTTAACAGTATACCTAACCTAACTTAACAGTATACCTAACCTAACTTAACAGTATACCTAACCTAACTTAACAGTATACCTAACCTAACTTAACAGTATACCTAACCTAACTTAACAGTATACCTAACCTAACTTAACAGTATACCTAACCTAACTTAACAGTATACCTAACTTAACAGTATACCTAACCTAACTTAACAGTATACCTAACTTAACAGTATACCTAACCTAACTTAACAGTATACCTAACCTAACTTAACAGTATACCTAACTTAACAGTATACCTAACCTAACTTAACAGTATACCTAACCTAACTTAACAGTATACCTAACCTAACTTAACAGTATACCTAACCTAACTTAACAGTATACCTAACCTAACTTAACAGTATACCTAACCTAACAGTATACCTAACTTAACAGTATACCTAACCTAACAGTATACCTAACCTAACTTAACAGTATACCTAACCTAACTTAACAGTATACCTAACCTAACTTAACAGTATACCTAACCTAACTTAACAGTATACCTAACTTAACAGTATACCTAACCTAACTTAACAGTATACCTAACTTAACAGTATACCTAACCTAACTTAACAGTATACCTAACTTAACAGTATACCTAACCTAACTTAACAGTATACCTAACCTAACAGTATACCTAACCTAACAGTATACCTAACCTAACAGTATACCTAACCTAACATTATACCTAACAGTATACCTAACCTAACAGTATACCTAACCTAACAGTATACCTAACATTATACCTAACCTAACCTAAGAGTATACCTAACCTAACAGTATATCAAAACTAACATTATACCCAACCTAACAGCAAGTCTAACCTAACAGTATACCTAACAGCAAGTCTAACCTAACAGTATACCTAACAGCAAGTCTAACCTAACAGTATACCTAACAGCAAGTCTAACCTAACAGTATACCTAACAGCAAGTCTAACCTAACAGTATACCTAACAGCAAGTCTAACCTAACAGTATACCTAACAGCAAGTCTAACCTAACAGTATACCTAACAGCAAGTCTAACCTAACAGTATACCTAACAGCAAGTCTAACCTAACAGTATACCTAACAGCAAGTCTAACCTAACAGTATACCTAACAGCAAGTCTAACCTAACAGTATACCTAACAGCAAGTCTAACCTAACAGTATACCTAACAGCAAGTCTAACCTAACAGTATACCTAACAGCAAGTCTAACCTAACAGTATACCTAACCTAACCTGCCCCAGAATACCAAATATAAATTTCCATACTATGTAAGATGGGACAAAAATATGTTAGATGGGACAGAAATATGCTAAGAGGGAAGAGAAACATGCTAGAAGGGAGAGAAAAACAAATTCTAGAGAGGAGAGGAAAAATATGCTAGAGGGGAGAGAAACATGCTAGAGGGAAGAGAAACATGCTAGAGGGGAGAGAAAAAAATATTCTAGAGGAGAGGAAAAATATGCTAGAGGGGAGAGAAACATGCTAGAGGGAAGAGAAACATGCTAGAGGGGAGAGAAAAAATATGTTAGATGGGAGAGAAATATGCTAAGAGGGAAGAGAAACATGCTAGAGGGGAGAGAAAAAATATGTTAGATGGGACAGAAATATGCTAAGAGGGAAAAGAAACATGCTAGAGGGGAGAGAAAAAAATATTCTAGAGGAGAGGAAAAATATGCTAGAGGGGAGAGAAACATGCTAGAGGGAAGAGAAACATGCCAGAAGGGAGAGAAACATGTTAGAGACAGAAACATGGTAGAGGGGAGAGAAAAAAATATTCTAGAGGGGAGAGAAAAAATATTCTAGAGGGGAGAAACGTGCTAGAGGGGAGAGAAACATGCTAGAGGGAAAAGAAACATGCTAGAGGGGAGAGAAACATGCTACACCTTTATACCTTTACCTCTGATAAGTTTCTAGAATTTTTCTACTCCTGGACCCCGCACATAGGCCAGACTCGTCAGGTGCTAGCCTGGTCAACCAGGCTGTTGCTGCTGGTGGCACGTTGTCCCACATATCTATCACAGCCTGGTTGATCTGGCACCTGGTGAAGATACTTGTCCAGTTTTCTTTTGAAGACTTCTATACTTGTTCCAGCAGTGTTTCTGATATCTTCTTTAACACGGTTGGAACAAGTGTTCCAGCAGTGTTTCTGATATCTTCTGAAACACGGTTGGAACAAGTGTTCCAGCAGTGTTTCTGATATCTTCTGAAACACGGTTGGGAGAAGTGTTCCAACAGTGTTTCTGATATCTTTTGAAACACGGTTGGAACAAGTGTTCCAGCAGTGTTTCTGATATCTTCTGAAACACGGTTGGAACAAGTGTTCCAGCAGTGTTTCTGATATCTTCTGAAACACGGTTGGAACAAGTGTTCCAGCAGTGTTTCTGATATCTTCTGAAACACGGTTGGAACAAGTGTTCCAGCAGTGTTTCTGATATCTTTTGAAACACGGTTGGAACAAGTGTTCCAGCAGTGTTTCTGATATCTTCTGAAACACGGTTGGAACAAGTGTTCCAGCAGTGTTTCTGATATCTTCTGAAACACGGTTGGAACAAGTGTTCCAGCAGTGTTTCTGATATCTTCTGAAACACGGTTGTAACAAGTGTTCCAGCAGTGTTTCTGATATCTTCTGAAACACGGTTGTAACAAGTGTTCCAGCAGTGTTTCTGATATCTTCTGAAACACGGTTGGAACAAGTGATCCAGCAGTGTTTCTGATATCTTCTGAAACACGGTTGGAACAAGTGTTCCAGCAGTGTTTCTGATATCTTCTGAAACACGGTTGGAACAAGTGTTCCAGCAGTGTTTCTGATATCTTCTGAAACACGGTTGGGAGAAGTGTTCCAGCAGTGTTTCTGATATCTTCTGAAACACGGTTGGAACAAGTGTTCCAGCAGTGTTTCTGATATCTTCTGAAACACGGTTGGAACAAGTGTTCCAGCAGTGTTTCTGATATCTTCTGAAACACGGTTGGGAGAAGTGTTCCAACAGTGTTTCTGATATCTTCTGAAACACGGTTGGGAGAAGTGTTCCAACAGTGTTTCTGATATCTTCTGAAACACGGTTGGAACAAGTGTTCCAGCAGTGTTTCTGATATCTTCTGAAACACGGTTGGAACAAGTGTTCCAGCAGTGTTTCTGATATCTTCTGAAACACGGTTGGGAGAAGTGTTCCAACAGTGTTTCTGATATCTTCTGAAACACGGTTGGGAGAAGTGTTCCAACAGTGTTTCTGATATCTTCTGAAACACGGTTGGGACAAGTGTTCCAACAGTGTTTCTGATATCTTCTGAAACACGGTTGGAACAAGTGTTCCAGCAGTGTTTCTGATATCTTCTGAAACACGGCTGGAACAAGTGTTCCAGCAGTGTTTCTGATATCTTCTGAAACACGGTTGTAACAAGTGTTCCAACAGTGTTTCTGATATCTTCTGAAACACGGTTGGAACAAGTGTTCCAGCAGTGTTTCTGATATCTTCTGAAACACGGTTGGAACAAGTGTTCCAGCAGTGTTTCTGATATCTTCTGAAACACGGTTGGAACAAGTGTTCCAGCAGTGTTTCTGATATCTTCTGAAACACGGCTGGAACAAGTGTTCCAGCAGTGTTTCTGATATCTTCTGAAACACGGCTGGAACAAGTGTAATAGTCTTCAAGAGAAAACTGGACAATTATCTTCACTAGGTACCAGATCAACCAGGCTGTGACGGACATGTGGGGCTGCGGGCCACCAGCAGCAACAGCCTGATGGGACATAAATATGCTAAATGGGAGAGAAATCAACATTCATACAAAGGAAAATGAAGGTTATAATTGAAGTGAGATTGTCTGCTGCTGAAAGCAGCGTTCATGCTGGTAATGGTCTCTTGATCTCAGGAAATGGAGCCATACTTCCTTTCCTCGGATCAAACCTAACTGCCTCCCATTTCCCAGCATCTATGACCCCCTACGGTTTTAAAGTTTTCCCGTGGGAAAAAAAACAAAAAAATATTAAATAATAAATAATTATTAATAATAATTAACAGTAATATTAAATAATAATATTAAATAAAAATATTAAATAATAATGTTAAATAATAAAAACAATATTAAAGAGTAATATTAAATAATAATAATAATAATAATAATAATAATAATAATGCAGCCGCTACCTCCCCCCCCCCAAGGACCATATAATAACAACTGGCTTTAATTTAAAAAAAAAAAACAGAGATAGTTCCAGCTGGTAAATATTCTCTTTATTGAATTTGGGTGAAAATTCTCTCATTCCACCACTTTATCTGTACATTTCTATGGTGAAAAAATCTGCAATAAAAAGTCATTATCGGCAAACAGCAGCAATTTATAGTTTAACTGACTGTGGGCTTACCAGAGAACACCTGCGCTCCAACATTGAAGTTTACCTGGCAATATGTAAAAGTCTTCATTATTCAACTTGTTGTTTCTCTGGTCTCTGATACGCGAGTATGATGCGTGAAGAACTAAAAGCCAAAGTATTTCTATTCTTATGCCAAATCAAAGTCGAGAACAACATCCAGTATTGGGCCCCTACTTAAACAAGATGGGTACTACACAGATGACAGCAAGGAAATGAGTGAGCTACTCAAGTCCCAATATGACTCAGTTTTTAGCAAGCCGAAAACCAGACTGAGAGTCGAAGATCAAAATGAATTTTTGTGAGAGAGCCACAGAATTTGGTTAACACAAGCCTATCTGACTTTATCCTGACGCCAAATGACTTCGAACAGGCGATAAATGACATGCCCATGCACTCTGTCCCAAAGCCAGACTCATGGAACTCTGTGTTCATCAAGAACTGCAAGAAGCCCCTATCACGAGCTTTTACCATCCTATGGAGGAGCATGGACACTGGGGTCGTCCCAGTTACTAAAAACAACAGACATAGCCCCACTCCACAAAGGGGGCAGTAAAGCAATAGCAAAGAACTACAGACCGATAGCACTAACATCCCATATCATAAAAATCTTTGAAAGGGTCCTAAGAAGCAATATCGCCACCCATCTAGATACCCATCAATTATACAACCCAGGGCAACATGGGTTTAGAGCAGGTCGCTCCTGTCTGTCTCAGCTACTGGATCACTACGACAAGGTCCTAGATGCACTAGAAGACAAAAAGAATGCAGATGTTATATATACAGACCTTGCAAAAGCCTTCGACAAGTGTGACCATGGCGTAATAGCGCACAAAATGCGTGCTAAAGGAATAACAGGAAAAGTTGGTAGATGGATCCATAATTTCCTCACAAACAGAACACAAAGAGTAGTAGTCAACAGAGTAAAGTCTGAGGAGGCTACGGTGAAAAGCTCTGTTCCACAAGGCACAGTACTCGCTCCCATCTTGTTTCTCATCCTCATATCTGACATAGACAAGGATGTCAGCCACAGCACCGTGTCTTCCTTTGCAGATGACACCCGAATCTGCATGACAGTGTCTTCCATTGCAGACACTGCAAGGCTCCAGTCGGACATCAACCAAATCTTTCAGTGGGCTGCAGAAAGCAATATGAAGTTCAACGATGAGAAATTTCAATTACTCCGATATTGTAAACATGAGGAAATTAAAACTTCATCAGAGTACAAAACAAATTCCTTCCACAAAATAGAGCGAAAAACCAACGTCAAAGACCTGGGAGTGATCATGTCGGAGGATCTCAACTTCAAGGACCATAACATTGTATCAATCGCATCTGCTAGAAAAATGACAGGTTGGATAATGAGAACCTTCAAAACTAGGGAGGCCAAGCCCATGATGACACTCTTCAGGTCGCTTGTTCTATCTAGGATGGAATATTGCTGCACACTAACAGCACCTTTCAAGGCAGGTGTAATTGCTGACCTAGAAAATGTACAGAGAACCTTCACGGCGCACATAACGGAGATAAAACATCTCAATTACTGGGAGCGCTTGAAGTTCCTGAACCTGTACTCCCTGGAACGCAGGCGGGAGAGATACATGATTTTATACACCTGGAAAATCCTAGAAAGACTTGTACCGAACTTGCACACTAAAATCACTCATAACGAAAGCAAAAGACTCGGTAGACGATGCAACATCCCCTTAATGAAAAGCAGGGGTGTCACTAGCACGTTAAGAGACAATACAATAAGTGTCAGGGGCCCGAGACTGTTCAACTGCCTCCCAGCATACATAAGGGGGATTACTAATAGACCCCTGGCTGTCTTCAAGCTGGCACTGGACAAGCACCTAAAGTCGGTACCTGACCAGCCGGGCTGAGGCTCGTACGTTGGATTGCGTGCAGCCAGCAGTAACAGCCTGGTTGATCAGGCTCTGATCCACCAGGCCTGGTCACAGACTGAGCCGCGGGGGCGTTGACCCCCGGAATTTTCTCCAGGTAAACTGCCGGAGCTCGGCCATGGGCCAGGCTCGTATGGTGCTGGCCTCGTCAACCAGGGTGTTGCTGCTGGAGGCCCGCTGACCTACATATCCATCACAGCATGGTTGATCTGGCATTTGGTGAAGATACTTCCAGTTTCCTTCTTGAAGACTTCTACACTTGTTCCTGCAGTGTTTCTGATATCTTCTGGTAAGATGATGAATAATCTGGGATCACGACTGCTGATATTATGTTCCTTTACTGTGCTCACTGTACTCCTGCTTTTCACTTTGTTTATCTTACACGTCCTCAACTACGAACACAAATACTCTCCATAAGAAGCAGGAGTTATACAAGTACAATAACATGTGTTTATGAAGAAAAGTGTTAAGAACAATGTTGTAGTAACTACAATAACATGCAGTTTTCAAGAACAGGTCTTTGTGAAGAACACTGTTATAAGTATAATAACTCCTTACGAAGAACAGTGTTGTAGTAAGTACGATAACATTTATACAGATGTACTGTAGAAGGTGTTGTGTACAGTGAAGCTGTATTCCTACAGATGTATAATGTAGGGAGGGGGGAGGGGGGTGCTGTTCCATTTGTCTCAAAACGTAACGTAACACTAGCAGGTTACACACCGTTACACTCGTGTTACATACATTTGATCGTTTTCCGGAATTTTACTCTGACATTTTGACTTGAACTCACGATCCTCTAGACTGCGTGATCAAGCAGGCTGTTGTTGTAGCCTGGAGTTCTGTGTTATCCCAGACAAAATCTGCCCCTGGTGTCCCTCTCAGCACACACAACTCTCGATATTACACTGCATACACTTGTTATCTCTCGGCTCCTATAGTCTTATGAGCTCACTCTCTAAATGAAAAATTTCTCGTTGCCTTGGGGAATGAAGCTAATGTGTCCTCTAGGCTGGGTAATCCACACTAATGAAATGTTGAGGGTGTGTGTGAGGAGACCCAGCCTGTGCAAGCGTTCTCTGGGGAGACTATCCTAGTATACTGTGACACCAAGACTGCTGGATGTACCAACAGGCAGGCTGAACCACTCTTTACTACCACCCAGCCCCACTGGTATGTTACATGTACCAACAGGCAAGTTGAACCACTCTTTACCACCACGCAGCTACACTGGTATGTTACATGTACCAACAGGTAGGTTGAACCACTCTTTACCACCACACAACTACACTGGTGACGACAAACAAAAACAAAGGTGTTGGAATGGAACCACAATTGTTTTAGATAACCTTTACTCCAGAGAATATTTTTTTCTGTGTATTTGTATGTACTATTTGGACTCGCCTACTTGCGGTTGAAGGGATCGAGTCTCAGCACTTGGCCACTACTGGATTCATTCTTTCCTGGCTTTGTGAGCCCTGTCATACCTATTCTTAAAGCTGTGCATGGATCCTGCTTCTACCACTTCCTTGTCCAGATGTTCCACTTCCTGACCACCGAGGCTGAAGAAATATGCTCAAACATCGATGTGAATCACACGTGTTTTTAACTGCCAGCTGCGCCCTCGTCTTTCCCATCTCTCAAACAATTTCTCTCTGTCCACCCCATCATTTCTCCTCAGTGTTTTATATGTTATCATGTCCTTCCTGGTCTATCTGTCCTCACCTCTGGGACTAGTCTTATTGAAAGCCTCTGTATTTTTCCAGTTTCTTGACATCTTTAAGCAGGTGTGGGTTCCATGCTGGTGCTGCATACTTCAAGATGGGTCTCACATGTGTTGTAATGTTGTAAATGACTGCTTGTCGGGATCCCTGAAAGCTAATCTGCTTTCCCGGCAGTGAGGAATATAGGTACTGTCTTTCAGGTAGTGTGTGAGGTATATAGGTATTTTCTTCCAGGCAGTGTGTGAGGGATATAGGTCTTGTCGTCTAGGCAGTGTGTGAGGGGTATAGGTCTTGTCTTCCAGTGTATGAGGGTCTTCCAGGCAGTGTGTGATGGTATAGGTACTGTCTTCCAGGTAATGTGTGGGGGATATAGGTCTTGTCTTCCAGGCATTGTGTGAGGAACATAGGTCTCTTCTGGGCAGTGTGTGAGAGCCTATCAACCTACTTGGCGGGTGTTCTGGGGGTCAACGCCCCCGCGGCCAGGTTCATGACCAGGCCTCCCAGAGGATCAGGCCCTGATCATAACTAGCAACCACCACCACAACTAGGAACCATCACCACAACTTCCAACCACCACAACTACCACTCACCACAACCACTAGCAACCACCAACGCTACCACAAATGCAGACCACCACCACTGCTAAAACATCTACCAACCACCATGGATACCACCACATCCACCACCACTAACAACAACCACAGCCACCATCATCAAAAATAACAGTATCAATTAATAAAATACTTCCATGGGGACGTTACGCCCACAGAGTGAGCTTCATCAAGACATCGCGCGAGTAAACATTTTCAGTAAGGGATTCTATGAAATTACGATTTTTACCTCGGTGTTGGTACCTCGTACTACTACCTACCCAACTGATAAACCAATACCATCAACACTACCACCACCAACCACCATCGAAAGACGAGGTAATCAGTCCCTCATCTTTTGTATATAGTTTTTCTATCTTCCAATTATGTCCTTGAATTTGTATTGATAAAGCCACTGGATGGCGAAACGTCTACAATGAAGATACCCAAATGTTGCACGTGTGTCTAATTTTTTATCACCACTACTACCAACGCATCATGACTGCCATCATAACTACTAGCACAACACTGGTAGCAACAACTACTAGCACAGCACTGGTAGTCACAACTACTAGCACAACAGTGGTAGCCACAACTAGCACAACACTAGCAGCCACAACTACTAGCACAACACTGTATTAGCACGACACTGGTAGCCACAACACTGGTAGCCACAATTACTAGCACCCAACTACACACCTTCCACCTCGTCCTCTTTAACTTCCGATATGACAAACTTAACGTTTAATCCCTTCAGTTTACTAGCCAGGTTTTAAACCAGTAGCCTTGATACTTACAAAATAACCTTTACCTACTGTACGCCGCGATTCCCTGTACATATTTAAATATATATATTAAAGCGCTAATCCCCGTAACACTGTCAAACAGCCAACACAACAGGCAGTGTTGCTGCTGGTAACAAGGGACTGGTTCGATTTACACAAGACATTTTTTACACTATTGAATTTACAGGCTTGGTATATGAGTCATCCAGGCTGTGTTGGTTATACAGCCGGGTGAATCTTTAAGAGGATATTAATGTAGTGTTCCAGTGAGCCTCAGACAACATGATGTTCGCCGAGGATAAGTTTCAGGTCCTCCCATATGGAAAAAATGGCGGATATAAAGACGGTAATGGAGCAGAGGACAAACTTAAATAATTCAAAAAAAAGCTAAGTACCATGTGCGATATTTAGGAGTAATGATGTCAGAAGATCTCACATTCAAGTATCATAACAATGTTGCCACTGTTATCGCAAAGAAAATGGTGGGTTGGATAACTAGAACTTTCAAGACAAGAGATGCTGAGTCAGTGATGATGCACATTAAGTTACTTGTTCTCTCCAGACTGGAATACTGCTATATACTGATGACATCCCTTCAAGGCAGGCAAGACTGAAGAGATGGAAAATACACCTCTCACTGTTCGTATATACCTAGTTAAGCACCTAAACTACTAGAAACAAGTCCCTTCAACTGTATTTCTTGGAACGTAGGTGAGAAAGGTACATAATTTCCACTTTGAAAATCCTGGAGGGACTGATCCCAAACCTGAACACTGAAATCATTCCATATAACAATAGGCTTGGCAGACGGTGAAATACCACCACTAAATAAGCAGGGGAGCGACGAATAAACAGAGAATTCAATCAATGTCAGAGGTCCCCCAGTCTTCAACACTTTCTCATCCTCCTTGTATACGGGATATTACCAACAAACCTTTGGCGGTCTTCTAGAGGGAACTGGACAAGTTTCTCAAATGAGTTACTGACCAGCCGGCTGTGGTTTGTACGTTGGATTTCGTGTGGCCAGCAGTAACAACCTGGATGATCAGGCCTTGATCTTCCGGGAGGCCTGGTGTGGGACTGGGCCGCGGGGGCGCTGACATCCTGAAGTGTGCTTCAGGAATAGTTATGGTATGGACATGGAGTAAAATACGCACTAATGGTAAGAAGAAATTAAAAACATATATATACCTGTTTCAAGACTCTCGTGGCACAGTCCCAGACCAGGCATCCTGGTGGATGACTTGATCAACCAGGCTGTTGGTGCTAACTGCACGATGTCAAACATAAGTACTACGTCGTCGTAAGCTCCTCTCTTCTATGTGCGGGTTATTTATGTACTACAGCCTGGCTGATCAGGTACTGATTTAAGAAACTTGTCCAGCCAGGAGTCTGTTGGTAATCTCCCTGATGTATGAAAGGAGGACGTAAAAAAAACGTCTTGATCCCTTCACACTTACTGAGTTTTTTCTTAGTTTATTTAATACATCCCTACTGCTCATCCAGAGTATTTCGCACCGTGTGTCAAGCCTCTTCTATGGGGAATGTTTTGTGTGTACAAATTTGGGCCCAAGCTTTCTAGAATTTTCCAAGTGGAGATTATAATGGATTTCTTTCTCTTGCCTACGTTGGAAGTACAGATTGAGGGATTTATAGAGGTTTCCAGTAATTTAGTTGCATAATTAATTGAATTTATGCGAGCAGTGAAGGTTCTCTGCAAACTATGTCAGCAACTTTGCCTGCCTTGAACAGAGCTGTTAGAGTACAGTAGTACTCCAGCCTAAAGAGAACATGGGACTAGAAGAGTATCATCACTGGCTTGGCATCTTTTGTTCTGAAAGTTCCAGTTATCCAGCCTATCATTTTTCTTATGATTGTCACAGTAACACTATTGTGATCCTTACGATAACTCAAAGGTCTTTCACATTAGCCTTATGCTCTACAGAGTGATTTGAATTTACTTTGTACTATAAACTTTATTTCCTCAATCTTTCCATAACGGAGAAAGTGAAACTTGTCCTCACTGAACATCATATTGTTTTCAGTGGCTCACTGAAGACTTTGTTTATATCAGCTTGGAGGTTCGCTGTGTGCTCAATGGATACCACTCATACAGATTCTGGTATCGTCTGCAAGCGATGGTATACTGTAGTGCTATGATTTATACCTCGGATTTCACTATTTACTATTACACTTTAGGTTTCATTCGTCAGAAAACTAAATATCCATCTGCCCATTTTTCCAGTTATTCCTTTTTGGACACATTTGTAAGTTACTACACCATGGTCACATATGTCAAACGCTTTTGCAAAGTGAGTGTAAACTACATATCCATTTTGTTTGTTTTCCACTGCATCGATGACCATACTATGATGGTCAAGCATCTGTGTAAGACAGGAGCGACCTATTCTCGACCAATACTGCCCCGGGTTGTGCAACTCTTGAGAATCCATGTTAATCTTGCTTCGTAAGCCTCAAAAATTTTAATAATGTAGAACGACAACGCTATCAACCTTGAGTTTGCTTGCGATTGTTTTACCACCACCTGTATGGAGGTTATACAGTGGTTTGTAAGAGCTGTGGGAAAATTCTTGTGTCCAGGCTTCTCCGTGCAGGAATATTCAAGGCACGAGGTAGTGGATTCTTCCAATTTTTGATGAATATGGAGTTCCATGAGTCAGGGTCTGGGACACAAGTGTATGTAATTCATCGCTTTCTTGAAGTCAAGTTGGGTTATGTCATAAATAATGGAGATGTTGGCAGAGTTTGTGTCTCAACAATTCAAAACTCATTTGATTGTTAATGTTTAGATTTATTAATGACTCACTGAGCAGTCCTATTCTCACTACAGTATCTCACTCATTTCTTTGTCATCATCAACGTAGGTTCCATCTGCTTTAAGCAAGGTCCCGCGACCAGTACTGGATGTGGTTTTAGCCCTGGATTTTGCACGCGAGAAAAATTATTTAGAATTTCTCTCGATTTTACATATATTTTTTTGTTGCCTCTGCCTCTGCTGGGCCTTGTGTGATGTATTCAGTACGAGTTCCAACATTTTCTATTTCCCTTACTAGTTTCTTTTCCTTCTTCAGAAAGTCTGCAGCCAATAAGTTCAATAATTCTCCAGCTTCGTCTGCAGAGGGAGTGCCTCTCTCTTCCTAACTTTCGTCTTCTACATTTTTCTTAAAGCTACGTATCTGGCGGGGAGGTGGAGTGGGGTGGGGAGGTTGAAGCAAGATTAAACCTCACCCTTGTGGGTGAAACGTTGTACCAATGAAGACGTTGAGATTTCTTCTTACACTATCTCAGGTTTACTACCCGCTCCCAGGATGCCGCACACAACAGTCTACTAATAACCCAGGTACCTATGTACTGTTAGCTGTAGCTGGGCACCATAGGGTAGCCAGCCACCCACAAGTACACCCAGGGAAAGACCACTTGAAACACCTGCTGGTTGAACATGTTGCTACCTCAGTGTTTACAATACGTATTTATAATACCCGTGGAAGTCCTGGCGCCGCCTCCTAAACAATCTTCACCTCAGTTTTCCGTACTTTTTACCAGGAAAAACTGACGAATTCACAGTTAACAAAATGAAATTAAAACGAGACGTTTCTTGGGGTCCACCCGGACCATAATCACAACGGATAATGATAAATGGTATAAAATACAGACACCATGGAAAAATTAAACACAAATGCAGTACTGTATAATGCAATCCTGTATTGACAACAAGTCACAAACAGGTATATCACAAACACGACTATTTATATTGCATATGTGTTTATTTTTCCATAAACAATACACAATTCCTGATGGTCCATATCTGAACCTATGACATGCCTGTGAAGGGTTTCTAGAGTTTTTCCACTCCTGCAGCCTGGTCTGTGGTCGGGCATCTCTGGTGCTCGCCTGGTCAACCAGGCCATTGGTGCTAGCGGCCAGATGGCCCACACAGTCATCACAACAGGGCAGATTGGCCCCTTGAAAGGGATACTAGTCCAGTTTCCAAGACTGAGTGAAACACTGGCTGGTTTCAACTCCAGTTTATTCGTTAACTGTGAGATGTTTTAAGCCAAGGTGTTGCCGAACACTTGTTGCTGGTGTTGTGTAATGCGTGTTGCAGCTGTGAAACATGTTGCAAATGTGAAACATGTTTCAGGTGTTATGGAACACATGTCGCAAATGTTCTGGAACACATGCTGTTGCTGTCGAACACATGTTGTAGGTGTCGTGGAACACATGTTACAGGTGTTGTGGAACACATGTAGGTGTCGTGGAACACACATTGCAGGTGTTATGGTACACATGTTGAAGGTGTGGAACACATGTTGCAGGTGTTGCGGAGCATATGCCTTGTCAAGGATTTGAAGAAGCTGACACTGTGGTCAGTTTCTAAGCCCCTTTACACTGGCAGCTCAGCTTGGTGCCAGGCTTCTCTGTTGGCCGCCTGGTCAACCAAGATGCTGGTGCGAGCGGTCCCCAGGCACATTAAGCAAACACAACCTGAATGATCAGGTTTCCTCTTGGAAACTTTTACCTTCGTTTCTGTAATGTTTTTTCATGCCTGTATGCAGCAGGATGTTGACATAGCGCTCTCTAATTATACTTACAGTACCCCTGCTTTCCACCTCCCATATCTTTCACTCCAGGTAGTCAAGTGGGTGACCTGGCTCCCTGGAGAGAAAGAAATGGAGTGATGATCCATCGATCTTGCCATGATCCATCACTAGAGGACAGCAGGTAGCCATGAGAGATGGAGTGTGAAGTGGTAATGTAGGAGGCTTACTCCAGACTAGGCTCTGAGTGAAGTCACCCCAGGTATTAAGGCTGTACAAGCAAGGTTATGATTGATGGACTGATCACATCGACTCCAGGCTGAGGGACTGATTACCTCATACTCCTTCTGACCTTCAACAATTCTGTACAGGTATGAGGAAGCCACTGGTTGGCGAAACGTTTCCACAATAGACAGCCAAGTGTTGCACACGTCTCTAAATCATCTTCCTGTCGGTTCTATGAACCATTTAACTACATAACTTAAGCCACCCCAGGAACCGAGGCCATAGAAGCCAGGCTTGATTCAGTTCCTTTAGGTTGAGGCTCTGGGTGATGTCACTGCAGGTACTGATGTCTTACAGACTAGGTTCTGAGTGAGGAATCTTACTGATACTGATACCGATACTCAACTCTTGTAACACAAGGGCTATGATATATATCTATGACCGGTTTCGAGGGTCTTCTAGACCTGCAGCCCAGCCTGGGACCAGGCTTTTCTAAGCCCTGTTAACTAGTGGACAAATAAAGCCCTGACCATGGCAATGAAGCATCACAAGACATCAAACAGGTTTCAGAGGTGAACTTTTAACAGCAATCCTCATTCAGAGACTCACGGAAGCCTCCCAGGGAGGGCTTCATAAGGGGCTTCAAAGTGCTCTGAATCAACAAAAGGCTATTTTCTAAATGCATGTCAACGTAGCGTAAATTCCAAAAGCCTGTTTGACCAGACTATAACAAACATGCACAAGTTAAGAACCTAAGTCTCGGAAATGGATACAAGAGAAGAAAGGTGAGGGGAGAGAGGAAAGGTGAGGGGAGAGAGGAAAGGTGAGGGGAGAGAGGAAAGGTGACGAGACGAAAGGGAGTGGGGAAAGCTGGTGTAGGAGATGAATTTCTGTAAGCCAGCGTCGTGTTAAATGCCAAGAATATCAGTATAGGAAGGTGAATGTTTCTCTATATATGGGTAGTCTATAACACTATACTATACCAAGGTGTTGCCTTAGACACCAAGAAACACAAACAAAACTGCAACACAGACAAGTAATGTTTATTCTTTAATTGTTTTCATTTTCCCTCACAGCACTGTATTTACTTCTAAATACATCTCTGAATCATCTACAGTGAACATTTGTATTCAGAGAACCTTCCACTACATACCTTAAAAAATATTCTGTTGGTATTCCTCGTTGTTAGATTGCAATTATATTTTGGTGCTTCCTAAAGGAGGATTTCGAGGGTCAACGCCCCTGCGGCTTGGTCCCAGACCAAGCCACTTGGTGAATTAAGGCTTGATTAATCAGGTCCTTACTGCTGTCAGCATGCAGCCCATCGTATGAATCACAAACCGGCTGGTATAGCACCGATTGGAAGAACTTGTCAAGTTGCTTCTTGAAGACAGCCAGACGTTAGTTGGTAAATTCCTCTGAAGCACGAAGGAACGACGTTGAAAATTTGGGGACACTTACGGAGTTCTCTCTGTCTACTCGTCGCGCCCATCCTATGTTTATACAGAGTGACTTCGGTTTGAAGGTTTGGGATTAGCCTTCCCCCCCCAGGATTTTCCAGGCGTAAATTATGATGCATTTTTCTCGCCTACGTTCTGAGGAATACAGTTGAAGGGACTTAAAGCATACCTAGTAGTTCATGATTCTAGTTTAGGAATCTTGCCTGCATTGAAGGGGGCCGTTAATACAACAGTATTCCAGCCAGCTGAGAACAAGTGACCTGAAAAAACATCATTTGCTCTTGAAAGTTCTAGTTACCCAGCCTATCATTTTCCTTGAGGGAGCAATGGCAACTCTGAATGTGAGATCTGACATCATTACTCCAAAGTCTCGCACATATGGTATTCGCTCAAGTGAAAAATTTAAGTTTGCCTTGTACTCCGTTTGAGTCTTTATTTCCTCCATTCTTTCAGAGTAGCAGTTGAACTTGTCCCTATGAAGCACCATATTGTTGTCTGAGGCCCACTGGAAGACTTAAAGGCAAATGTTAAGACCACCACAAAGACGTGGATAATGAGAACTTTCAAAACAAGGGAAATTAGTGCCAATGGCGATACTTTTTATATCGCTTATGTTCTCTCGTTTGGGAAATTGTTCAGTGTTGATGGCTTCGTTCAGGACAGGAGTGACATCAAAACTGGAGCGGATACTGAGATCATTTACGGACCGTACAGAAAAAAAAAAGTATTTAAATTACTGGGAGAGAGAAATACGTGATAATAATATATACCTGGAAAGTATTTGAAGGCCTTGTCCCAAATCTGGACACTGCCATAACAATATACTAAAGATATATGGGAGAAAGTGCAAAATAAACACAATGAAAAGCAGGGACGTCGCGGGCACTACAAAAGAATACTGCATCAACATTCTTGGTCCCATACTATTTAACATGTTAAATAAGGATATCAGAAGCACTGCTGGCACAAGTGTATTAGTTTTTCAAGAGGAAACTGGACAAGTATCTTCACCAGGTGCCAGAACAACCAGGCTGTGATAAATGTGGACCATTGGACCGCCAGTAATAACTGCCTAGTTGACCAGGCAAACACCATACAAGCCTGGCCCTGGAGTAGAAAAAATTTCGAAATTCATCGAAGGTATATCAAAGGTAAAGGTAGGACATACAAGAATGAGAAACAGAAGCGGAGCGAGTATTATACCTTGAGGAACTGTGGCAACTTACCACTTCACTTTGTTTACAACTACTCTCTGGGTTCTATTTGTGAAGAAACTAAATATCAATCAGCCCACTTTTTCAGTTATTTCTTTTGCACACATTCTGTGCACTGTCACGCCGTGGCCACACTTGTCGAAGGGTTTTACGAAATCAGTGTACAATAAATCAGCATTTAGCTCGTATTCCAGAGCATCAAATATCAATGTTGTGCTGGTCTAGCAATTGTGAAAGGCAGGAGCGACCCGATGTAAGCTCACGCTGCCCTCGATTTTGTAAGTGCAAGTGTTGTGATTCCACGTGATTGGCAATCTTGCTTCTTAGGACCTGCTTAAAAATTATGATAACGTGTGGATCTGGCACTACTTGTGCAATTGCCTTACTGCAACCTTGGTGATGTGGGGCAATATCAGTGGTTTTTAATGACTGTGATGACACTTAGTCCAGCTTGCAGAATCTATAAAGCTGTAAGGTCTACAATGAATGCATTTATAATAAGAAGTCTATAAGATTACAGGGTCTATAAAGCTGCAGGATATATAATGTTGCAGGATTTCTAATGTAGCAGAGTTTATAATGTTGGGTCCATCAAACTGCGTCTATAATGTTGCAGGGTGTATGAAGTTGTAGCATCTCTAAAGCTGCATTTATAAAGTCGCAGGGTCTCTAAAGCTGCGTCTACATGTTGCAAGATCTATAATATTGGATGATCTATGTTAAAGGATCTATAATGCTGGATGATCTATAATGCTGGATGATCTATAATGCTGGATGATCTATAATGCTGGAGGATCTGTAATGCTGGAGGATCTGTAATGCTGGAGGATCTGTAATGCTGGAGGATCTGTAATGCTGGAGGATCTGTAATGCTGGAGGACTTGTAATGCTGGAAGATCTATAATGTTGGAGGATCTACAATGCTGAAGGACCTATAATGCAGCAAGAGCTATAAAGGCTGTATGATTTATAAGTCAGCAGAGCTGTGGCAACACATCAGTATAACAGGAATACCATAAAAATCTTTGAAAGTTTGGAAAGTCGACTTAAAAATAACTTTTAGGGAACAGCTTGATCTAGACAAGCCAAGAAAGGTCATGCTGGTCACAACTACCACAGGAAGGTCATGCTGGTCACAACTACCACAGGAAGGTCATGCTGGTCACAACTACCACAAAAAGGTCATGCTGGTTATAACTACCACAGAAAGGTCATGCTGGTCATAACTACCACAGGAAGGTCATGCTGGTCACAACTACCACAGGAAGGTCATGCTGGTCACAACTACCACAGTAAGATTATGCTGGTCACAACTACCACAGGAAGGTCATGCTGGTCACAACTACCACAGGAAGGTCATGCTGGTCATAACTACCACAGAAAGGTCATGCTGGTCACAACTACCACAGGAAGGTCATGCTGGTCACAACTACCACAGGAAGGTCATGCTGGTCATAACTACCACAGAAAGGTCATGCTGGTCACAACTACCACAGGAAGGTCATGCTGGTCACAACTACCACGGTAAGGTCATGCTGGTCACAACTACCACAGGAAGGTCATGCTGGTCACAGCTACCACAGTAAGGTCATGCTAGTCACAACTACCACAGTAAGGTCATGCTGGTCACAACTACCACAGGAAGGTCATGCTGGTCACAACTACCACAGGAAGGTCATGCTGGTCACAGCTACCACAGTAAGGTCATGCTAGTCACAACTACCACAGTAAGGTCATGCTGGTCACAGCTACCACAGTAAGGTAATGGCCACAACTACCACAGTAAGGTCATGCTGGTCACAACTACCACAGTAAGGTCATGCTGGTCATAACTACCACAGGAAGGTCATGCTGGTCACAACTACCACAGTAAGGTAATGGCCACAACTACCACAGTAAGGTCATGCTGGTCACAACTACCACAGTAAGGTCATGCTGGTCATAACTACCACAGGAAGGTCATGCTGGTCACAACTACCACAGGAAGGTCATGCTGGTCACAACTACCACAGTAAGGTAATGCTGGTCACAACTACCACAGTAAGATCATGCTGGTCACAACTACCACAGTAAGGTCATGCTGGTCACAACTACCACAGTAAGGTCATGCTGGTCACAACTACCACAGTAAGGTCATGCTGGTCACAACTACCACAGTAAGGTCATGCTGGTCACAACTACCACAGTAAGGTCATGCTGGTCACAACTACCACAGTAAGGTCATGCTGGTCACAACTACCACAGTAAGATCATGCTGGTCACAACTACCACAGTATGGTCATGCTGGTCACAACTACCACAGTAAGGTCATGATGGTCACAACTAAACAGTAAGATCATGCTGGTCACAACTACCACAGTAAGATCATGCTGGTCACAACTACCACAGTAAGGTCATGCTGGTCACAACTACCACAGTAAGATCATGCTGGTCACAACGACCACAGTAAGGTCATGCTGGTCACAACTACCACAGTAAGGTCATACTGGTCAGAACTACCACAGTAAGATCATGCTGGTCACAACTACCACAGCAAGGTCATGCTGGTCACAACTACCACAGTAAGGTCATGGTGGTCACAACTACCACAGTAAGATCATGCTGGTCACAACTACCACAGTAAGATCATGCTGGTCACAGCTACCACAGTAAGATCATGGTCACAACTACCACAGTAAGATCATGCTGGTCACAGCTACCACAGTAAGATCATGCTGGTCACAACTACCACAGTAAGGTCATGCTGGTCACAACTACCACAGTAAGATCATGGTCACAACTACCACGGTAAAATCATGCTTGTCACAACTACCACAAGAAGGTCATGCTGGTCACAACTACCACAGTGAGATCATGCTGATCACAACTACCACAGGAAGATCATGCTTGTCACAACTACCGCAGTAAGATCATGCTGGTCACAACTACCACAGTAAGATCATGCTGGTCACAACTACCACGGTAAGATCATGCTGGTCACAACTACCACAAGAAGGTCATGCTGGTCACAACTACCACAGTAAGATCATGCTGGTCACAACTACCACAAGAAGGTCATGCTGGTCACAACTACCACAGTAAGATCATGCTGGTTACAACTACCACAAGAAGGTCATGCTGGTCACAACTACCACAAGAAAGTCATACTGGTCACAACTACCACAGTGAGATCATGCTGGTCACAACTACCACAGTAAGATCATGCTGGTTACAACTACCACAAGAAGGTCATGCTGGTCACAACTACCACAGTGAGATCATGCTGGTCACAACTACCACAGTAAGATCATGCTGGTCACAACTACCACAGTAAGATCATGCTGGTCACAACTACCACAGTAAGGTCATGCTGGTCACAACTACCACAGTAAGATCATGCTGGTTACAACTACCACAAGAAGGTCATGCTGGTCACAACTACCACAGTAAGATCATGCTGGTTACAACTACCACAGTAAGATCATGCTGGTTACAACTACCACAAGAAGGTCATGCTGGTCACAACTACCACAGGAAGATCATGCTGGTTACAACTACCACAGTAAGATCATGCTGGTCACAACTACCACAGTAAGATCATGCTGGTTACAACTACCACAGTAAGATCATGCTGGTCACAACTACCACAAGAAGGTCATGCTTGTCACAACTACCACAGTAAGATCATGCTGGTCACAACTACCACAGTAAGATCATGCTGGTCACAACTACCACAAGAAGGTCATGCTGGTCACAACTACCACAAGAAGGTCATGCTGGTCACAACTACCACAGTGAGATCATGCTGGTCACAACTACCACAGTAAGATCATGCTGGTTACAACTACCACAAGAAGGTCATGCTGGTCACAACTACCACAAGAAAGTCATACTGGTCACAACTACCACAGTGAGATAATGCTGGTCACAACTACCACAGTAAGATCATGCTGGTTACAACTACCACAAGAAGGTCATGCTGGTCACAACTACCACAGTAAGATCATGCTGGTTACAACTACCACAGTAAGATCATGCTGGTTACAACTACCACAGTAAGATCATGCTGGTTACAACTACCACAGTAAGATCATGCTGGTTACAACTACCACAGTAAGATCATGCTGGTTACAACTACCACAGTAAGATCATGCTGGTTACAACTACCACAAGAAGGTCATGCTGGTCACAACTACCACAGGAAGATCATGCTGGTTACAACTACCACAAGAAGGTCATGCTGGTTACAACTACCACAGTAAGGTCATGCTGGTCACAACTACCACAGTAAGATCATGCTGGTCACAACTACCACAGGAAGATCATGCTGGTTACAACTACCACAGTAAGATCATGCTGGTCACAACTACCACAAGAAGGTCATGCTTGTCACAACTACCACAGTAAGATCATGCTGGTCACAACTACCACAGTAAGATCATGCTGGTCACAACTACCACAAGAAGGTCATGCTGGTCACAACTACCACAGTGAGATCATGCTGGTCACAACTACCACAGTAAGATCATGCTGGTCACAACTACCACAGTAAGATCATGCTGGTTACAACTACCACAGTATCATGCTGGTCACAACTACCACAGTAAGATCATGCTGGTTACAGCTACCACAGTAAGATCATGCTGGTCACAACTACCACAAGGTCATCCTGGTCACAACTACCACAGGAAGATCATGCTGGTCACAACTACCACAGTAAGATCATGCTAGTCACAACTACCACAAGAAGGTCATGCTGGTCACAACTACCACAGTGAGATCATGCTGGTCACAACTACCACAGGAAGATCATGCTGGTCACAACTACCACAGAAAGATCATGCTGGTCACAGCTATCACAGGAAGATCATGCTGGTCACAACTACCACAGGAAGATCATGCTGGTCACAACTACCACAAGAAGGTCATGCTGGTCACATCTACCACAGGAAGGTCATGCTGGTCACATCTACCACAGGAAGGTCATGCTGGTCACATCTACCACAGGAAGGTCATGCTGGTCACATCTACCACAGGAAGGTCATGCTGGTCACATCTACCACAGGAAGGTCATGCTGGTCACATCTACCACAGGAAGGTCATGCTGGTCACAACTACCAGATTACAACAAAATTATGAGGGGTTTGGGGCACCAAAACACAGAACCCTTGAGTCAACCTAGAGGGTGTTCCGGGGGGGGGGTCGACGCCCCCGCGACCGATCAAACAATAACATGATAAACTTAAATACCGTACAATAAACATAATCTCTCAGTTCACAGCAGGATCTGAACCTGCACACTCTGTATCTAAGTACTCTTTGATACAGAATGTGCAGGTTCGAATCCTGCTGTGGACTGAGAGATCATGTTTTTTAAAAGTTCGTCCGTTTGCGAATTGTTAAGCCTTGTACAATAATAAGACAGTTTGGGTACACACTACTTCGATCAGAACACCTTAGTCAGTCTTGGAATCATCGCTCCTGCGCCTCGCTCCCAGTCGGGTCTTTCACAGTCATTCTTTATGTAATAAAATCACAGTAAACACTGATATTAAAATACGCAAAAAAAACACATTGAAAAACATAATGAATTTCGTATTTTGTTCACAGTGGTTACTTCGCCTATGGCCATATTTTATATATAATTAGTATTATAGTAATTGGGAAGCTCTAAACCCAAAGAAGTGATGGTGCCTGGGGAATGGGAAGCAATCAGATTTGATCACAGGAAGGAGTCAGTTCCTTGGATGAAGAGCCTCTCACCGGCATGACGGCATCTTCGGTAAGAGGACATTTACTGAAGAGTGCCAGAGTGGCAGCCATCAACCCCAGGCACTCTGCCTCACTGTAGAGTGCCACAGTGGCAGCCATTAACCCCAGGCACTCTGCCTCACTGTAGAGTGCCAGAGTGGCAGCCATCAACCCCAGGCACTCTGCCTCACTGTAGAGTGCCAGAGTGGCAGCCATCAACCCCAGGCACTCTGCCTCACTGTAGAGTGCCACAGTGGCAGCCATTAACCCCAGGCACTCTGCCTCACTGTAGAGTGCCAGAGTGGCAGCCATCAACCCCAGGCACTCTGCCTCACTGTAGAGTGCCAGAGTGGCAGCCATTAACCCCAGGCACTCTGCCTCACTGTAGAGTGCCAGAGTGGCAGCCATCAACCCCAGGCACTCTGCCTCACTGTAGAGTGCCAGAGTGGCAGCCATCAACCCCAGGCACTCTGCCTCACTGTAGAGTGCCAGAGTGGCAGCCATCAACCCCAGGTGCTCTGCCTCACTGTAGAGTGCCAGAGTGGCAGCCATCAACCCCAAGCACTCTGCTTCACTGTAGAGTGCCAGAGTGGCAGCCATCAACCCCAGGCACTCTGCCTCATTGTAGAGTGCCAGAGTGGCAGCCATCAACCCCAGGCACTCTGCCTCATTGTAGAGTGCCAGAGTGGCAGCCATCAACCCCAGGCACTCTGCCTCATTGTAGAGTGCCGGAGTGGCAGCTTTCAACCCCAGGCACTGCCTCATTGTAGAGTGCCGGAGTGGCAGCCTTCAACCCCAGGCACTCTGCCTCACTGTAGAGTGCTGGAGTAGCAGCCTTCAACCCCAGGTACTGTGCCTCACTATAAAGTGCTGGAGTGGCAACCTTCAACCCCAGGCACTCTGCCTCACTGTAGTGCTGGAGTGGCAGCTTTCAACCCCGGGCACTCTGCCTCACTGTAGAGTGCCAGAGTGGCAGCCTTCAACCCCAGGCACTCTGCCTCATTGTAGAGTGCCGGAGTGGCAGCCTTCAACGCCAGGCATTCTGCCTCATTGTATAGTGCCGGAGTGGCAGCCTTCAACTCCAGGCACTCTGCCTCACTGTAGAGTGCCGGAGTGGCAGCCTTCAACCCCAGGCACTCTGCCTCATTGTAGAGTGCCAGAGTGGCAGCACCTTCACTGTAGTGCCCCAAGGCCTCACTGTAGAGTCTGCCTTCACTGTAGAGTGCTGGAATGGCAGCCTTCAACTCCAGGCACTCTGCCTCACTGTAGAGTGCCGGAGTGGCAGCCTTCAACCCCAGGCACTCTGCCTCATTGTAGAGTGCCAGAGTGGCAGCCTTCAACCCCAGGCACTCTGCCTCACTGTAGAGTGCTGGAATGGCAGCCTTCAACCCCAGGCACTCTGCCTCACTGTCGAGTGCTGGAATGGCAGCCTTCAACCCCAGGCACTCTGCCTCACTGTAGAGTGATGGAATGGCAGCCTTCAACCCCAGGCACTCTGTCTCACTGCCCGTCCTTTTTACTCTATTTATATACGCAATCAGCGTAGAGTGCTACACTTGTGCTTTTCAACAGCAGGCACTGTGGGGTGCCACACGGCAACAGTGAGGCACTGTAGGGTGCCACACGGCAACAGTGAGGCACTGTGAGCAACCCCTGCAGCTAAGATGGTGGAGGCGCCAAGGAGTGATACCTGATAAAACTTAAGTGGTGAGAGAATGTGTGTGTGTGTGTGTGTGTGTGTGTACTCACCTATCTGTGGTTGCAGGGGTCGACTCTTAGCTCCTGGCCCTGCCTCTTCACTGGTTGCTACTGGGTCCTCTCTCTCCCTGCTCCATGAGCTTTATCAAACCTCGTCTTGAAACTATGTATGGTTCCCGCCTCCACTACGTCACTTTCTAGGCTATTCCACTTCCTATGACTGAAGAAATACTTCCTAACATCCCTTTGACTCATCTGACTCTTCAACTTCCTATTGTGACCTCTTGTTTGTGTGTCCCATCCCTGGAACATCCTGTCTTTGTCCACCTTGTCTATTCCGCGCAGTATTTTATATGTCGTTATCATGTCTCCCCTGACCCTCCTGTCCTCCAGTGTCATCAGGCCGATTTCCCTTAATCTTTCTTCATAGGACAATCCCCTTAGCTCTGGAACTAACCTTGTCGCAAACCTTTGCACTTTCTCTAATTTCTTGGCGTGCTTGATCAAGTGCGGGTTCCAAACAGGTGCTGCATACTCCAGTATGGGCCTGACGTACACGGTGTACGGTGTCTTGAACGATTCCTTACTAACGCATCGGAACGCTGTTCTCAGGTTTGCCAGGCTCCCATATGCTACAGCAGTTATCTGGTTGATGTGTGCTTTCGGAGACATGTTCGGTGTTATACTCACCCCAAGATCTATCTCCTTGAGTGAGGTTTGCAGTCTTTGGCCACCTAGCCTATACTCTGTCTGTGGTCTTTTGTGCCCTTCCCCGATCTTCATGACTTTGCATTTGGAGGGGTTAAATTCGAGAAGCCATTTGCTGGACCAGGTGTCCAGTCTGTCCAGGTCACCTGTGTGTGTGTGTGTGTGTGTGTGTGTGTGTGTGTGTGTGTGTGTGTGTGTGTGTGTGTGTGTGTGTGTGTGTGTGTATGTGTGTGCGTGCGTGTGTGCGTGCGTGCAACACCCTGTGTGATGGAGCACGTCCACAGGGTCAGGATTCTCACTCATACTTTCATGAAACTTTCCAAACTTTCTCTTACGTGTACCTAGATATTACTGAATAGTATTCTCCCCTTCCTCACTTCCTTCCTTCCTTTTTTTCACTCTTCCATCCCAACCCTCTCTCACTGTATCTTTCTCCATCCTCTCCCTCCCTTCTTACCTCCGAAGTGTGTGTCCTCCCTCAATCACTGTCGATCAAGTACCCCAGCATTCTCCCTTCCTCCCTAAGTCCTAGACCAAGAGACCTGTGACCAAACTCGGACCGCATTCGAGGGCTTTTCCACCCTGACCTTCGGCAAAATTTCCTCTTTGCGTATCTGTTCAAGACGGTTGTTACTGTTATCAGCTCGCTGGCCCACATAACCATCACAGCCTCATAGATTTGGTACTTGGCAAAAGTAATGATCTACTTTACTACTGAAAACTTTCTGCATCTGTTCTAGCAGTACTTCTGACATCTGCTGGTAAGCAGGAAGAATAGTTTTGAGCCAGAAATGTTGACAGAGTGTTTTCTCTTATTGTGCCTACAGTGCCGCTGCTCTTCACAAGTTAATATTACATTTCCTACCATATCTTTCATTATATTAAACTGTTGTAACACAGTGCAAAATGGGGACCAGGTCCTCAGGTATTTTCCATTTACTATATATATTATTAAATGTCTTTCCGTCTCTCTTCCAAAAAGAAAAGTCCAAGCGATTTAAGGTGTTTCCAACAATACATGTTTTACTGAGTCTACCAGACCAACAATGAAGCTGTCATGCAAATAACAAAACGAATGGGAATCGAATCCTTGGCAGGAGAATCTTAGAACTCACAGGCCAGAACACTAACTCGTTTTGTTATTTGTTTTGTTGGCAATCGTGTTATTAGGATTTCGTGAGTCAATCATACGGATAAGGATAACACCTTAGATCGTCATGAGGGAGAAAACTTACTAAGAAAAATACATAACGAGAGCGTCCCTTTCCTTCCCTCCCCCATGAATCAGAAGTGTAGAGCTCTGAGTTATGTGTCATAACGAACAAGTTGCTTAAGGGGCACGTCACTTCCCCTATTTTCTAATAATATTAAGAGACAGGGAAACTCACGAGCCTCTTAAGCAACTTGTTCAACAACTTAGAATAAGAGGGGATGAAGCAGCCAGGCTCGACCTAATATTTACAAAAGGTACATCAGGTGTCTAGGAGATATTGTATCAACCACTACATTTTGTATGAATCTCTGGTGAAAGTGAGATGGACAGATGAAGAAAGCGAGATGGAGAACATTAGAAAGGTATAGAAAAGAGAGAAAAGTGAGGGAAGAAGGAAGGTTCTGTGCAGAATATAGTAAGACAAGGCTCGGTAGAAAGTCAGCACAATAAGTGATGAAATACCTCTGACAAACATGCGAAGACTTCACCAAACGTCATCAAACCCAAGAGATAAGGGAAGACTCAAATATAACTTGAGAGTCACTGTACGGTATTCCTGAAGTGATATATATGTTCTAACTTAGCTATTACTTGGAAATACAGTACTGTATACTGATGGAGTCATCATATTGTATTAACTGAATTTAATGGGTCAACTGACGTAGCAAGCACCAGAGAAGCTGGACCAGGGGCCGGGCTGCGGGAATAAGAAAACTCTGGAAACCGATCACAAATATTACCTTCCTTCGATTTTTTTTTGGGGGGGAGGGGGAGGTTCACCGTCCTTGCGGCCCGGACCCAGACCAGGCCTCACGGATGATAGCCTGATCAATCAGGCTGTTGGTGCCAACCACACTGAGTCCAACGTATGCACTACAGCATGGCTGATCAGCAACTAACTTTTCAAGTTCCCTCTTGAATGCAGCCAAAGGTTTGCTGTAATTCCCCTTATGCACGAAAGCAGGGTACTAAAAAGTCTTGGTCCACTTACATTTATTCAGTTCTCGGTGTGCTCACTGTGCCCCTACTTACACAGTGGGAATTCTGCACCCTCTGCCAAGTCTCTTACTTTCATACGGAGTGATTGTGGTAGTAATGGCTCAGAAACCAATACCAGGAAGAGAAAGCCAGATACAAGACAGTGTAGAAGAAATATGGAATAAGAAGGATCCAAAGCCAAGGCTCGCTCTCCTCCCATTCCTAGTTGGACAAACAGAACACAGTAATTACACCAACACAAACACTAAAAACCTTGCCTACACCCTGCACTACAAGGGGCACAAGACTCCTTACTAAAACTGTCCAGAGGTGGAGCTACAAGCCAATAAAGAAAGATAAATGTAGGAAGCCTGTGTGGCCAGGAGTGGTGGCGGCCAGCCACCGTCTCTATGTGGCCATTGTGAGAAGTGCAAGAGACAGTCGTGCTCCATAACCTACCTCTCGCGCGCGCACACACACACACACACACACACACACACACACACACACACACACACACACACACACACACACACGCACACACGCACGCACACACACGCACACACACGCACGCACACACGCACGCACACATGCACGCACACACGCACGCACACACGCGCACACACGCGCACACACGCACACACACACGCGCACACGCACACACACACGCACACACACACGCACACGCACACACGCACGCACGCACGCACGCACGCACGCACTAACTACTGCTGTATTCTCTCTCCTCAACTGGTGCTCCACCGATATTCCGTTCACGGGTTTCGAGAGTTTCTCTGCCCTCGCAGCCCAGTCCTAGGCCAGGTTTGTCTGGTGTTTGCCTCGTCAACCAAGCTGCTGCGCTGGCAGCCCGCTGACCCACACAACCCTCAAGAGCCTGGTTGATCCGGCAACTAGCGGAGATACTTGTCTAGTTTCCTCTTGAGAACTTCTATATTTATTCCAGCAATGTTTCTGACATCTTCTAGTAAGATGAACAGTCTGTTTCACTTGTTAAATCTCATCACAGAAAATGTTTGTTCACATAAGAAGGAGCACCGCAGCAGACCTACTGGCCCAAGCTAAGCAGGTCCATCTTACACCTACTCATTTACTTGTCTAACCTATTTTTAAAGATACACAACGTATTAGCTTATAAGAACAAAAGAATACTGTTAATGCAAACAATACTAATTATTAAAAGTGGCAAGTGTTAGTGACCTGAATTGGTCCAAAAGCAATGGATCACACTGCAGGTTAATAATGTGGAGGTGAAGGTCACAGAGCTTTATGAACATTAGCTAACGGACGTGTGAGGTTCGATCATTTTGAAGTTTATTCAAGGTTTCTATTTCGATCAGAAATCTGTAGTAAATCTTAAAAGTAGACTAACTGCTTATTTTCCAACCTGTCATTTTCTAGGCATTTGCTGGACTGTGTTCTCTAATTTAAGTACCATCTGACAATCATTCCTAAGTCATTCACCTGTGCCTTATGCTTTGTGGTAAGTCCTGCATAAGTTATGTATACTGTGCTCGCTGTGAATTCTTTCTTTCCATATGTAAACAGTTAAAATGTCAACATTGATCATATTTTTTATTCGCCTACTGGAAAACTCTGTGATATCTATTCGTATTTTTTCTGTAGCTGCTACAGAGGTAATTTTCAGACTTGCAGTAACAGCGCCAGGACCAAGCCTTGTTTATGTCTGCTGTGAGGATGAGAAGCAGTAACAGCGCCAGGACCAAGCCTTGTTTATGTCTGCTGTGAGGATGAGAAGCAGTAACAGCGCCAGGACCAAGCCTTGGTTATGTCTGCTGTGAGGATGACAAGCAGTAACAGCGCCAGGACCAAGCCTTGTTTATGTCTGCTGTGAGGATGACAAGCAGTAACAGCGCCAGGACCAAGCCTTGTTTATGTCTGCTGTGAGGATGACAAGCAGTAACAGCGCCAGGACCAAGCCTTGTTTATGTCTGCTGTGAGGATGACAAGCAGTAACAGCGCCAGGACCAAGCCTTGTTTATGTCTGCTGTGAGGATGACAAGCAGTAACAGCGCCAGGACCAAGCCTTGTTTGTTGTTGACACTGTACTTTTTGTGTACTACCATTCTTTTTGATCTGATAGAAATCTGAATATCCACTTCCCTATATTTCCTGTTATTCCTATTCACCTGATCACATTCGCCAAATATTTCTGCAATACATCCGTGTAGATTACACAAGGGTTTTAACTTCCAGGGCCTCCGTAATTTTGTAATAATGATATGGTAGTTGTGATAAATAAGGTCTTTCTTTAAAGTCATGCTGCATGACTTGGGTTCTGTAGCTTATGTCTCTCCTTAAAGTTCGTAATCTAGTGTCTCAGAACCCTTTAAAAGGTTGTGGATGATATCAGTACTACTAGTCAGTAATTTTTCGCTAATGTTCTAGTGCGCCGTGTGTGAATAGTGGCTACGTTTGCACTTAAGGTCTCTGGAATTTCACCTGGTTCTCAGCTCCTCATCCAAAGAACACTTGAGTGCTCCTGCTAATGGCAATTTTCATTTACTGTATTTATAAATGCTGCATTCCAAAAACCAGGCCCAAGTACAGCATGGGTGGCCATCTTGTCTATTTTCTTTTCGAAGTCGGAAGGATTTGTGCCAATGTATTACATGATATATATATTTTACGAGAAAGTATTTTTTCTGAGTCTTTACATATAATAATGTTTGAAAAACTATGTGGTTGTCGACTCTGATGGCATCGACAGATCGCTCAACACTGGTTCAAATTCTTCAAGATTTCATTCATTTCTCCCCTGTCATCTACATATGAACCTTAATGGAGTCGAGGACAACTACTGGAAAACTTATTAAACTTGGACTCTGCCACCGTGAAAAAATATATTTCGGATTCTTCCAATTTCTTGAACTACTTTCTTTTTCCATTTGTGCTTCTTGTGTCTCTTACAAGTATTTTAGTTTCTAGGGCGTCCAGGAAGACTCCAGAAATAATTGTGGCTCTGAGCAGCGGTTGTATACGACACTTTTTCATCCTTGTTTTCATTCCTTGTTTCCTGAAAATATAAAGGAGGTTATTCTATTTGTATTGTTTGTTGATTTTGATCACAAGTGACATTTACAAAACACTGTGACCGCGCTGCTCACTCAGCCTCATAATATACAACACATACAATGAAAAAGATAAAATGAACAAACAAAGCATCGAAGATACAACAACCAGCATTAATTAAAAAAAAACATTAAGATGAGCTGGGCTGTGGTTCGTACGTTGGACTAGGTGGGGCCAGCAATAACAGCCTCGTTGATCAGGCCCTGATCCACCAGGAGGCCTGGTCATGGACCGGGCCGCGGGGGGCGTTGATCCCTGGAATACCCTCCAGATAGACTCCAGGTAATAATGGCACTGGTTTTGTTTGCAAATATAACATTGTTGAACTTGTCTACGAGTCTGGTATTGCTGCTCCTCGTGCTGTTACTCACAGTGCCGGTGTTGTGTACAAAATGGTATAAAATACTGACAACTTGATGAGTCAGACACATGTACAACAGCTGGGTATCTTGATTGTTGAACCGTTCCGCCTACGGAGTAGGCTTCTTCAGTCAAACACTTACAACAGCAGGTGTAGTAGTGAATCAAGATGTACAATCAGTCCATCAACCTTGGCGAAAAGTATTTGATGTGGTCAGTCCCCCAGCCTGTTGTTGTACACAACCCGCACATAGAAGAAACTTATGATGACGTTTCGGACTGACTTGGACCATTAACTAGTCAGTTCTGTTAGTTAGTTAGTTACCATTTTGTCCTAGGCACATGTCAATTAGACACTAGGCCTGTTGTATTTGCGAGTGTGTGTGTATGTGTGTGTGTGTGTGTGTGTGTGTGTGTGTGTGTGTGTGTGTGTGTGTGTGTGTGTGTGTACTCACCTAGTTGAGGTTGCAGGGGTCGAGTCCAAGCTCCTGGCCCCGTGTGTGTGTGTGTGTGTGTGTGTGTGTGTGTGTGTGTGTGTGTGTGTGTGTGTGTGTGAGTCTTGTTCTCAAAAACATCAAGTACTCACGCTGTACTATTAGTTTCCTTTCCATGTTTTAGAGTCCTCTATTTCTTTATTTCTTACTTAGTTCATCTTTACGTCTAAAAAAGACTTGTGTTGACAACACTCGGGTTCCGTCACACGAAACAGACATCAGTCAGCTCGCTGCTTTTATCTCGAGTCAACCTTGACACGTCTCCAGGTGACACACTTACTCTCTTGACCCAAGTGGAGCTCTACTGTTACTGTCATATTCTTGAAAACTACCACTCACAGGATGAGTTGATGATGAACAATAAACTACCACTCACAGGATGAGTTGATGATGAACAATAAACTACCACTCACAGGATGAGTTGATGATGAACAATAAACTACCACTCACAGGATGAGTTGATGATGAACAATAAACTACCACTCACAGGATGAGTTGATGATGAACAATAAACTACCACTCACAGGATGAGTTGATGATGAACAATAAACTACCATTCACAGGATGAGTTGATAAACAATAAACTACCACTCACAGGATGAGTTGATGATGAACAATAAACTACCACTCACAGGATGAGTTGATGATGAACAATAAACTACCACTCACAGGATGAGTTGATGATGAACAATAAACTAACACTCACAGGATGAGTTGATGATGAACAATAAACTACCATTCACAGGATGAGTTGATGAACAATAAACTACCACTCACAGGATGAGTTGATGATGAACAATAAACTACCACTCACAGGATGAGTTGATGATGAACAATAAACTACCATTCACAGGATGAGCTGATGATGAACAATAAACTAACACTCACAGGATGAGCTGATGATGAACAATAAACTACCATTCACAGGATGAGCTGATGATGAACAATAAACTAACACTCACAGGATGAGTTGATGAACAATAAACTAACACTCACAGGATGAGCTGATGATGAACAATAAACTAACACTCACAGGATGAGTTGTGGTTCCACAGTAAACATGCCACTGTCAGCAACAATAATAATTAATCTTCAGTGTGACCAAAAACTCATTAAGGTCATAAAAATAGATGTGAATCATAAGTCACATTGCGTTTCCCACACTTTTTAATTACCAGGAAAATAGTAATTAAAACTCTGGAGAATGAACTGAACGTGAGAGATACCAGTAAGTTAAGACTGTGGCCCTCTACAGTACTCTACCGGTATTAAATACAGGTAGCTTACGAGTATGGCACAACACCTCTGATATACTTTTGATGAGTTCCGAGAGTTTTTCTACTCCCTGCTTGCCTGGTCAACTAGGCTGTTACTGTTGGTGGCTCGCTGCCCCACATATCTGAGGGGTCAACGACACTGCGGCCTGGTACCAGACCAGACCTTCAGGTTGATGGCCTGATCAGTCAAGGCTCTTGTGGCAGGTTTGTGTAGCACCTAAGAGAGAGAGAAGACGGTAACGTGTGTGTGGCAGTGACAATAAACACGCTGCCACTAAATAAACAAATGCCTATCACAGGTTGGGAAAGCTGGATACAGAAACAAAGTCTGTGTAATATACCACTGAGAAAGCTTGGAAGATCAAATACAGAGAGCGTCAAAGAATGTACAAAGAAAATGAATTATGGAACTACTTAAAAAAAGGGGGAGTATGTCACAATTACGGAGATATAACCACTGCTGAGAAAATACTGAGTTAGAACAAAAGCCGAGGGCTGTATTTCTCTCAGGTTTAGTATCAGACGGAAGAAACACAAAGGAAACAAACAGCTGTCCAAGATATTACTACAAACTCCCAAACATTTCTACACGTACAAAATGTTAAGAACTGCCTGTAGAACTGAACCATTAATCACAGACGGTTCACACACTGAAGAGGAAAAAGAAATGGCAAAAAAAGTGAGAGGGGAGGAGTTGAAGGTGAAGGGGTAGAGAGGGGAGAATGGACAAAGAGAGGTGAGGGGAAGAAAGAGGGTGAGGAGGAGGGGGGAGGGAAGAATCCATTTTGCTTCAGAAACGACTAAGATTTTTCTTTTCGTCAGGCTCTTAGTCAACTTGCCAGTCAGCCATCCTGCCTGTCAAACAGCCAGTCAGCCAGCCAAGAGCCTTCAACTCAAACAGCCCGTAAATAAGCAAAGAATCTGCCAGTCAACTAGCCAGTCAGCCATGAGGGAGTTAGCTAGTCAGCCGAGAGGCAGCCACTCAGCCAGCTAGCCACACTTAACCCACACACTGCTGTAACTGCAGGTCCTGAAATACAAATATAACCTACAAAGACCGGTCTAAATTGGAAGGTGAGATTATACGTCTCCCAGCAGCGTGGAATATAACAATCACGGGATGCATATATCAGGCACAAATAGCAGTGCCCGGGCTGACTAAAGGCTCCTCATACGCACTATCTCCCGTGACTGGCATCCATTGCTCGAAGGCAAGACTCCTACCACGGGTTCCCAGCCTGATCACGTATATTCCTATAACTATTCCTCTTGAAAAACTTTTCTCCTGCAATATCTTGTATTTGCTGGAAGGAGGTTGAGGAATCTTGTATTTGCTGGTAGGAGGTTGAGGAATCTTGTATTTTCTGGAAGGAGGTTGAGGAATCTTGTATTTGCTGGAAGGAGGTTGAGGAATCTTGTATTTGCTGGTAGGAGGTTGAGGAATCTTGTATTTTCTGGAAGGAGGTTGAGGAATCTTGTATTTGCTGGAAGGAGGTTGAGGAATCTTGTATTTGCTGGAAGGAGGTTGAGGAATCTTGTATTTGCTTGTAGGAGGTTGAGGAATCTTGTATTTGCTGGTAGGAGGTTGAGGAATCTTGTATTTGCTGGAAGGAGGTTGAGGAATCTTGTATTTGCTGGAAGGAGGTTGAGGAATCTTGTATTTGCTGGTAGGAGGTTGAGGAATCTTGTATTTGCTGGTAGGAGGTTGAGGAATCTTGTATTTTCTGGAAGGAGGTTGAGGAAACTTGTATTTGCTGGAAGGAGGTTGAGGAATCTTGTATTTGCTGGAAGGAGGTTGAGGAACCTTGTATTTGCTTGTAGGAGGTTGAGGAATCTTGTATTTGCTGGTAGGAGGTTGAGGAATCTTGTATTTGCTGGAAGGAGGTTGAGGAATCTTGTATTTACTGGAAGGAGGTTGAGGAATCTTGTATTTGCTGGAAGGAGGTTGAGGAATCTTGTATTTGCTGGAAGGAGGTTGAGGAATCTTGTATTTGCTTGTAGGAGGTTGAGGAATCTTGTATTTGCTGGTAGGAGGTTGAGGAATCTTGTATTTGCTGGTAGGAGGTTGAGGAATCTTGTATTTGCTGGAAGGAGGTTGAGGAATCTTGTATTTGCTGGAAGGAGGTTGAGGAATCTTGTATTTGCTGGAAGGAGGTTGAGGAATCTTGTATTTGCTGGAAGGAGGTTGAGGAATCTTGTATTTGCTTGTAGGAGGTTGAGGAATCTTGTATTTGCTGGTAGGAGGTTGAGGAATCTTGTATTTGCTGGAAGGAGGTTGAGGAATCTTGTATTTGCTGGAAGGAGGTTGAGGAATCCTGTATTTGCTGGAAGGAGGTTGAAGAATCTTGTATTTGCTGGAAGGAGGTTGAGGAATCTTGTATTTGCTGGTAGGAGGTTGAGGAATCTTGTATTTGCTGGTAGGAGGTTGAGGAATCTTGTATTTGCTGGTAGGAGGTTGAGGAATCTTGTATTTGCTGGAAGGAGGTTGAGGAATCTTGTATTTGCTGGAAGGAGGTTGAGGAATCTTGTATTTGCTGGAAGGAGGTTGAAGAATCTTGTATTTGCTGGAAGGAGGTTGAGGAATCCTGTATTTGCTGGTAGAAGGTTGAGGAATCTTGTATTTGCTTGTAGGAGGTTGAGGAATCTTGTATTTGCTGGTAGGAGGTTGAGGAATCTTGTATTTTCTGGAAGGAGGTTGAGGAATCTTGTATTTGCTGGAAGGAGGTTGAGGAATCTTGTATTTGCTGGAAGGAGGTTGAGGAATCTTGTATTTGCTTGTAGGAGGTTGAGGAATCTTGTATTTGCTGGTAGGAGGTTGAGGAATCTTGTATTTGCTGGAAGGAGGTTGAGGAATCTTGTATTTGCTGGAAGGAGGTTGAGGAATCTTGTATTTGCTTGTAGGAGGTTGACGAATCTTGTATTTGCTGGAAGGAGGTTGAGGAATCCTGTATTTGCTGGAAGGAGGTTGAAGAATCTTGTATTTGCTGGAAGGAGGTTGAGGAATCTTGTATTTGCTGGAAGGAGGTTGAGGAATCTTGTATTTGCTGGTAGGAGGTTGAGGAATCTTGTATTTGCTGGTAGGAGGTTGAGGAATCTTGTATTTCCTGGAAGGAGGTTGAGGAATCTTGTATTTGCTGGAAGGAGGTTGAGGAATCTTGTATTTGCTGGAAGGAGGTTGAAGAATCTTGTATTTGCTGGAAGGAGGTTGAGGAATCCTGTATTTGCTGGTAGAAGGTTGAGGAATCTTGTATTTGCTTGTAGGAGGTTGAGGAATCTTGTATTTGCTGGTAGGAGGTTGAGGAATCTTGTATTTTCTGGAAGGAGGTTGAGGAATCTTGTATTTGCTGGAAGGAGGTTGAGGAATCTTGTATTTGCTGGAAGGAGGTTGAGGAATCTTGTATTTGCTTGTAGGAGGTTGAGGAATCTTGTATTTGCTGGTAGGAGGTTGAGGAATCTTGTATTTGCTGGAAGGAGGTTGAGGAATCTTGTATTTGCTGGAAGGAGGTTGAGGAATCTTGTATTTGCTGGAAGGAGGTTGAGGAATCTTGTATTTGCTTGTAGGAGGTTGAGGAATCTTGTATTTGCTGGTAGGAGGTTGAGGAATCTTGTATTTTCTGGAAGGAGGTTGAGGAACCTTGTATTTGCTTGTAGGAGGTTGAGGAATCTTGTATTTGCTGGTAGGAGGTTGAGGAATCTTGTATTTGCTGGAAGGAGGTTGAGGAATCTTGTATTTGCTGGAAGAAGGTTGAGGAATCTTGTATTTGCTGGAAGGAGGTTGAGGAATCTTGTATTTGCTGGAAGGAGGTTGAGGAATCTTGTATTTGCTGGTAGGAGGTTGAGGAATCTTGTATTTGCTGGTAGGAGGTTGAGGAATCTTGTATTTGCTGGAAGGAGGTTGAGGAATCTTGTATTTGCTGGAAGGAGGTTGAGGAATCTTGTATTTGCTGGGAGGAGGTTGAGGAATCTTGTATTTGCTGGGAGGAGGTTGAGGAATCTTGTATTTGCTGGGAGGAGGTTGAGAAATCTTGTATTTGCTGGTAGAAGGTTGAGGAATCTTGTATTTGCTGATAGGAGGTTGAGAAATCTTGTATTTGCTCCTGTATTTGCTGAAGAATCTTGTACTGGTAGGAGGTTGAGGAATCTTGTATTTGCTTGTAGGAGGTTGAGGAATCTTGTATTTGCTGGAAGGAGGTTGAGGAATCTTGTATTTGCTGGTAGAAGGTTGAGGAATCTTGTATTTGCTGGTAGGAGGTTGAGGAATCTTGTATTTGCTGGTAGAAGGTTAAGGAATCTTGTATTTGCTGGTAGAAGGTTGAGGAATCTTGTATTTGCTGATAGAAGGTTGAGGAATCTTGTATTTGCTGATAGGAGGTTGAGGAATCTTGTATTTGCTGATAGAAGGTTGAGGAATCTTGTATTTGCTGATAGAAGGTTGAGGAATCTTGTATTTGCTGATAGGAGGTTGAGAAATCTTGTATTTGCTGGTAGAAGGTTGAGGAATCTTGTATTTGCTGGTAGGAGGTTGTGGAATCTTGTATTTGCTGGTAGAAGGTTGAGGAATCTTGTATTTGCTGGTAGAAGGTTGAGGAATCTTGTATTTGCTGGTAGAAGGTTGAGGAATCTTGTATTTGCTGGTAGAAGGTTGAGGAATCTTGTATTTGCTGGTAGAAGGTTGAGGAATCTTGTATTTGCTGGTAGGAGGTTGAGGAATCTTGTATTTGCTGGTAGAAGGTTGAGGAATCTTGTATTTGCTGATAGGAGGTTGAGAAATCTTGTATTTGCTGGTAGAAGGTTGAGGAATCTTGTATTTGCTGGTAGGAGGTTGAGGAATCTTGTATTTGCTGGTAGAAGGTTGAGGAATCTTGTATTTGCTGATAGGAGGTTGAGGAATCTTGTATTTGCTGGTAGAAGGTTGAGGAATCTTGCATCATGGTACAATGAAAGATTTTTGTACACAGTAATTTACAACGCAGCAGAGTTGATCAGAGTGAATAACTTCAGTGAACGGGCATCAGCTTTACAATAAAAAGTTGAAGAATGAGACACTTGTGCAACATTTGGGAATCTTGATTGAGGAAACGTTTCGCCAGCCAGTGGCTTCTTCAGTCCAATACAGAGAACAACAGAGGAAAATGAGGAGTATGAGGTAATACGTCCCTCAACCTGGAGCTGATGTGTCAGTGCATCCTTTTTGAGAAATGATTGACTAAACACGTCGACTACAGACCTAGGGATTGATTACCTCACACTCCTCATCTTCCTCTGTTATTCTCTGTATTGGACTAAAGAAGCCACTGGCTGGCGAAACGTTTCCTCAGTAAAGGTTCCCAAATGATGTGCAAGTGTCTCATTCATCAACTGGTCAGTTTTCAAAACCATTTTCATCACACAATAAAGTATTCATGATATGAAAACTTTCTTGACACGCGTAGCAGCAACAAAAAATAGTAATAACGTAATTAACATACCAAATAACGAATAAATACATTATTTAAGGAATGAAACAATGCGTGTTTTCGTTCGTACGTTGGATTACGTGCGGCCAGCAGTAACAGCCTGAGTGATCAGGCCCTGATCCACTGGGAGACCTGGTCAAAGACTGGGCCACGGGGACGTTGACCCCCGGAACACCCTCCAGGTAGATATTTAAAGTTTCTTTCTTAGCTTCAACTAACACTCCTGAAAACCACTTAATGAAGGACTGCCGAGATTTATAATAAATATGGCTAGATATACTCATATCTATTATCAATACGTGTAGATTACACAGTACTAACATAATGGATCTCAGGAAATATATTCCGATGGAACATTTATACTTGCATGAGGAAAACTGTACTGGGGTTTGCAGAGGGGGGGGGAGCTGTGGGTGATGGGGAGTATACAACAGTGGTGACTCAGACATTTCTGGTCCCTCCTTGATCATGTCTGACTCGCCAGGGAGAAGGAAAATTTGATAATGATCCATGAATGATCGAAACCTCAAATCTCTGTTTCCATTTTTTTCAGTTTATTGCAATTTGTTCCAGTCACGGAACTGTAGCTTTTATTCTTCAGTCTCTCCACCACAAGTGTTCACTTCCATAATTTTCTTTACACAATAGTCGACCTCGGAGACCCTGGTTAATGGCCTGATCTGTCAGGCGACTGGTGCTAGGAGCACAACGCAAAACAAAAGCACAACGCAAAAGCACAATACCACAGCAGATCAGGTACTTCATAGGTATAGGTACAGATAGGTATCTCTCGGTAATTCCCCTTATGTATGAAGGGAGATACTGAAGAGTCTTGGTCCCTTAACACTTACTGTCTCTTACTGCACTCATTGCACGTCTGTTTTTTCAATGGAAGCCAAACCTCTTGCTGTCGTAGGGAGTGATTTCAGTGTGCAGGTTTGGGACTTATCCCTCCAAATTTTGCAACTGTAAATTATGAAGTACATTTCTCGCCTACATTTCCAAAGAAAACAGTTCTAGGAACTTCAGGCGTTGCCAATACTTTAGATGCTTGAATTAAAAATTCTTCAATAAAAATGGTACATTATACAGACAAAGACCAAATATAACGGAAATCTTTCAGAAAGGCCAAAGAGGACAACGTCTAACAACAAACAAGCACATTAAGCTCGAAGTCACTTAGATGTTGCACTTTAAAGTTATCAGTATGGAAGACTTGAAGTTAGACTGTGACACTCAGAAATTATAGCATGAAAAGCAGTATTTCATTATTTTCCAAAGAAAGCAAGTTGGAACCTACACGGGTGAAACATTAGGTATGTCCCATGTTGGCAATAAGTACCTGGGTGTTAGTCGAATGTTGTGGGTCGCATCCTGGGGGATAGGATTAAAGAGCCTCAAAGCTTAGGTAAGCTTTATGTAAGCTTAGTGTACATAACATATCACTTTTTAACAATGGTCTTGAGCGCACACAGATGTTATACACACATAAAAGAACAGTAAGCTGATCTAACCTAGAATAATCAAACAAAGCCAAACACTTTGACTTATTTCTGACCAGAAGAAACAGTTATATGACAGAAACTAATCTGCAAAATAAACTGTCACAGGATTGTTTCCCTGGAGGTAAACACAAAGTTTAAGATGACCAGTTATTAAATACTGAAGTGGCTCAGAGAAGGTAAACCGAAAATTATTTATCGTGAATAAATGGTAATAAACATTTCACACTATTTTTACATATAAAATTATGAAACCTGGACCTTCACATATGAATTTCACTCTCCGTCATTGTTGAATTTTTTGGCACCTTATTCCAAGGTTTGAAGCTCCGCCACTGAGCATTTTGGAAGTTATCAGAGCCACTACAGGTGACTGACAATGTCTTCATCAACTGTGATCGTAAGGCAGGTGAACATGCCACATAGGGCAGGTGAACATGCCACATAGGGCAGGTGAACATGCCACACAGGACAGGTGAACATGCCACACAGGACAGGTGAACATGCCACACAGGACAGGTGAACATGCCACACAGGACAGGTGAACATGCCAAATAGAACAGGTGAATATGCCAAACAGAACATGTCACATAGGACAGGTGAACATGCCACATAGGACATGTCAACATGCCACATAGGACAGGTCAACATGCCACATAGGACAGGTCAACATGCCACATAGGACAGGTCGACATGTCACATAGGACATGTCAACATGCCACATAGGACATGTCAACATGCCACATAGGACAGGTCAACATGACACATAGGACAGGTCAACATGCCACATAGGACAGGTCAACATGCCACATAGGACAGGTCAACATGCCACATAGGACAGGTCAACATGCCACATAAGACAGGTCAACATGCCACATAGGACAGGTCAACATGCCACATAGGACAGGTCAACATGCCAAATGTTCCAAAATTTGGTCCTCGTTACCAAACACGAGAGTATAAAATTTGATGTTAACTGGATGAAGAGTTTTCGACATATGAGCAAAATAAAAATTGAAGGAAAAAAGATAAAAGTCAGGCAGCCTCATAAAGGTCTCACTACGGGGATACCTAATTAACTTGTTGGTCGAGTTCAACGATGTATTCCACATCATTATGTGCAACATCAGATCTGACTTACAAAATCGTAATGACACGATTGCAAACAAACCGGGGTACGGGGGGGGAAGGGGGGGGGGGAAATTAAACTCGCGGCAAGTGAGTCGTAAAACTCTAGGACAGTGCGTAAACCACTGGGCCAGCTGGCTACAATAAGATTCAGTGGCCTGGAGTTTTACGACTTACTTGCCGCGAGTTCAAACCCCACCCCTACTGTGGTTTAACATCAGATCATTATTATTTATGAAATAAGTCCAGGATGTTTTCAAATTTGGTCGGTTCTGCTATCTGCTTGAAAAATGTGAACTGCCTCGTGGGACGTTGTTTATCATCACAATATTTGTTAAATGCTTACATGTTGGATGTCTTAAAATGAAGATGATATTTAGGATGAGATCCTAAAGTATTCCAGACACTGATTTTCTCCAGCTGGTCTTTAAACTACCGAGACATTATAAAAGGTGGAGTAGATTTCGGGGTTCACTGTACTGGCGGCTCGATCCCAGACCAAGTCTTCTGGTTAGTGGCTTGATCTACCACGCTGTTGGACAGCACGCAGTCCAAAGGATGCAGCAAAGTCTGCCTCATCAGGCACCTGCCTGACCAACTTATCACGTTCCTACTCTGTATACAAGTACAAATTATTACAAACGAATATATATAAACTTTTGTTAATTACTCAAACACTGACAAATGTTGTCACAAACCTCATACCGTGTGTATCACTTATGGAACAATTGACTTACTTGCCCACAGAGAGTTGCGGGAATCACCGCCACCGCTACCCAGTCCCAGATTGCATGTCTAGTCAATCAGGCTATTGGTGCTAGTAGCAAGCAGTCCAAAATGAGCACCACAACCCGGTTAATCAGGAACAATCGGGAAGAACCCGTCAGTTCACTCTTGCAGACATTTAGGGGTCTGTATTTCCTTTACGTATTCCTCAGGTAAACTGTCATACAATCCATACAACATAAATCAGTATTATTAATAAAAACCTTAAACAATTATATACTTGAGAAAGTACCACACAAACAAAACACACACACAGTGAGGTTACCCGTACAAAGACTCGCTAAAACCAACTCCGTAAAATGAATTAGGTAAGACTTGAGTGACTAAGCCAGAGAGACAGCGTCTCCGCCCATATTACACGACACTTCTTGAGAAGGACCAGCTACTGATGCAGGTGGAGGGGAGTGTCACCCAGCCACAATGATGCAGATGGAGGGGGTGTGGCAGCCAGCCACACTGATGCATGTGAAGGCGAGTGTGGCAGCCAGCCCCTCCTCACAAGTGAAGTTCCTACATTTTCTCAAAAGTCCTCTTACATTTACTTTAATTACTGGCGTTCCTCCGTCACCCTCATCTTCCTTGGTTTGTGACAGTCACCTGAACCTACTTCCTTCAGTTACACCTCCCGTTAAGGAGTCCCTTCCTTCCCTAACACTGATACTCAACCTGTCACCGGTTTCCACGGTTTTCCCTAACACTGATACTCAACCTGTCACCGGTTTCCACGGTTTTTCCTATCTCGTGATTCAACCTGAGGCTAGGTCTCCGTGTTGATTACTTGGTCAACCAGACTACTGCTGTTGGTGGCCCGCTGATATACATTGTTTACGTTCTCTTGCATTCTTCTGGTGTCCTCTACCGAGGTGTCTTTCGTGCCAATTTTTGTGTTCTCTGAAAAAAGTAATACAAAGCTGTGGGTTGTGTATTCATCTATGTCTGCTATAAGGATGAGAAACAGCATTAAGGTTTTTGCAATGCTAAGCTAGATTTTACCTTCTTTACTACTGCTTTTTGTGCTCTGTTCTTTTGAAACTTGTAAATCCATCTGCCTACTTATCCAGATATACATACAGATCTTACTGTATGGTTATCACTCCATGTGCACATTTGTTAAATGCCTTAGTAAAGTCCATGTAGGCCACTTCTACATTTTGGGATTCTTCCAAAGACTCGGTAATTTTGACATAATGATGCAGTAGTTGTGATAGACATTATCTTCCTGCTCTAAATCCATGTTGATTTGGATTATGCAGGTCACAGCGTGTTCATAAAACTTGTAGTTTGGCATCTTACCACCCCCTTAATGATTTGTATGTGATGTTAGTGTTACTGGGCTATAGTTTCTTGACAGGGCTCCATTACCACCTTGGTACAGAGAAGCAGTCTCTTTAAGGAGAACGTAAGTACTCCTGTCTTCTAATATATTCATTTTTCCATTATAATCTACCTTGTCCATAATTACTATCGCATTTGCTTTGTTTCGTAAGGTGAAGTCCAGGATCTTTCCTTAATTCATGGTATAACTTAACAAATCTTTGAGGACAATTGTGTTGTAGAGGTCTGAACTTCGATTATGGACAAGATAGATTACAGTGGAAAAATGAGAATGTTATTATAAGACGGGGGAACTTACGTGCCTCTCAAAACCTCTGGTATTTCGCCTAGATGAAAGTTCTTCCTCTAAAATATGATGAGTTCTCGTGGCAGTGGCAGTCTGCATGACGCTTGCTCTGGTGCTGCATGTGTGGGCATGTTGTATGTTTTCCTCTTGAATTCCAGAGGATCTGCTATAGGTATGGTTGATGTTTTTACTACGGTACGATATTTCCGAGTTCGACAGGAACGAAAAGCGGAAAAAAATACTTTATACCGAACCTTGATGCTAGCCTTGATATAAACCTTCTGTTAGGAGTAGGCCAATTCTGGGGTGTGTCCTAATTTGAATTTTTGCCTATTTGCATTTTTTTTTTTGTTATTTCTTGAATGTCTTACTGTCCTTCAGGAAGAATGTTTGAATCAATGTTCTTTACAGGTTAACTCTCGTTGTAGGCTCTTTCCTATATTGTGACATTTTCGTTCTGGATAGTTCTGAAACCCGTGTTGGTTTGTCCATTCATTTCTATGTACTTTCAATGGCTGACCTCCTTTTAGACTTGATAAAGAGAAAATAAATGATACAGGCCCTACATGGGTCTGTATTCAACTTTTCCCCACAAGAGCAAGATTCAGAGAGAAGTGTTGGAAGAGTGCGAGTGAACTAACACACCGGCGAGGAGGAGCATAAAGTGGCGGCTTTGTCGAGGGAGAGAATATACTGCCGAGTTTAAGAGCAAGAATAAATTAAAGAATATACGAGGGAGAGCAATATCGAATTATGATAAAATTAACCAGCTAGGATGGAGGAGTTTGATAGTGAGGAGGAAAGAAACAGAATAGGAAGAGGTGATGAGAGGGAAAAGGTAAGATAATAGAAAGAAGAGAAGAGGAGAAGAAGAGAAAGACTTGGAAGGCAACGAGGGAAAAGATGAGGTAAAGGGTGAGCCAGAGGGTACGAGGATCAGGAAAAGAAAAAGCAGGAAAGAACATAAAATTTAATTTGATAAAGTTCTGGAAGGGAAGGGGGTGTTCTGAAGGTTCCATCTGAACCTCGTGCCGCCGCAACCTGTGGTACACCTGTGACCAATTTACATCATTCTCCTGGAGCACACAGCCTGAGGTGCCTTATCAATTAGGCTGTTACAGCCTGAGGCTCGCAGACATACATAGCCATAAAAACCTCAGTGATATAGCACATTTTGTAAAGCTTGCTCAGTTTTCTCTTATAAATGCCTACCTTTGTTTCTGAAATATTTCTTCTATCTGTTAGCAGCAGGTTGAAGAGTCTTAGTTATGTGTTAGTGGTTGTGGAGATTATCTTCCCCATAGTCCAGGCTCAGACCAGGTTCCCTGGGTTGGAAAGCCGAGTTAATAACAATTACGTAGATGTACACACACACACACACACACACACACACACACACACACACACACACACACACACACACACACACACATATATATATATATATATATATATATATATATATATATATATATATATATATATATATTCTTTCACACACACCCGTCAACGTTTTTGGGGGGAAATTTTTATCAAGTTTATTTTTTACTGTATCAAGATTCTTAAATAAAACTGGCTGTACCTACTGTACTTCATTGTTCTCTCTAAACTATGTACCAATTAACATTATTCATATATCCTTTATCTTCGCTGGGAACGCTAAACCAGTCAGGGCTATACAGCACCTGGGAAACAGGAAGATCAGACTTACTCCTAAAAAATGAGACAACTCGAATTTCTAGGATCAAGAACTCATGAACATCAAGGTGTCCCCTTGCAGGGAGCCACGTGCACACAACATACTGACAGTTAACTATGTTGCCAGGTTGACCACACGTCACACAAACAATGTTACGTCACAATACATTACATATCTAAGACACATCAACATAATAACTGCCGCAGCAAGATCCAGACTGAAAAATTTAAAGGCAGCTTTCAGAAACCTCAACAAAGACGCATTCACGACCTATACAGTGTATGTCAAGTTCATCTTGGAGTGTGTAGCGCCACTATAAACTCTCATCTGATAGAGCATGTAAAGAAGCTGGAAAAATACAAAGGTTTGCAACGAGACTAGTATCAGAGCTGAGGGTTATTGTGAGACTAGTATCAGAGCTGAGGGTTATTGTGAGACTAGTATCAGAGCTGAGGGTTATTGTGAGACTAGTATCAGAGCTGAGGGTTATTGTGAGACTAGTATCAGAGCTGAGGGTTATTGTGAGACTAGTATCAGAGCTGAGGGTTATTGTGAGACTAGTATCAGAGCTGAGGGTTATTGTGAGACTAGTATCAGAGCTGAGGGTTATTGTGAGACTAGTATCAGAGCTGAGGGTTATTGTGAGACTAGTATCAGAGCTGAGGGTTATTGTGAGACTAGTATCAGAGCTGAGGGTTATTGTGAGACTAGTATCAGAGCTGAGGGTTATTGTGAGACTAGTATCAGAGCTGAGGGTTATTGTGAGACTAGTATCAGAGCTGAGGGTTATTGTGAGACTAGTATCAGAGCTGAGGGTTATTGTGAGACTAGTATCAGAGCTGAGGGTTATTGCGAGATTAGTACCAGAGCTGAGGGTTATTGTGAGACTAGTATCAGAGCTGAGGGTTATTGCGAGACTAGTATCAGAGCTGAGGGTTATTGTGAGACTAGTATCAGAGCTGAGGGTTACTGTGAAACTAGTATCAGAGCTGAGGGTTACTGTGAAACTAGTATCAGAGCTGAGGGTTATTGTGAAACTAGTACTAGAGCTGTTACTGTAAGAATGATGTAAACCTGTCCCAAAAGATTTCGACCTGCCGCTAATGACTGTATAGTCAGTCGCCGCTCTCTAGGCAACCCTGACATTCAACTTACTCTTTTATACCTAGCTGTGTTCACCTAACTGCACTCACCTAGCTGTACTCGCATGGCTGCACTCGCCTAACTGTGCTCACTTAACTGTGCTCACCTAGCTGTACTCATCTTGTATTTCCAGAACCTTCAAAACAAGGATACCAAGCTAGCTTGGTATTCTTCAAGTCACCTAGTCTCTCTAGAGAAGAATGATGTGCAGCATACACGAACAGCCTCTTCCAAGGCAGCGAAAAATCACAGATTTGGAGAAGGTACTGAAAACCCGTATAAATCAATAAAGAGCATAAATTATTGGGAATGCCTGAAGTCGTTTGATGTATGTGCTCCCTGGAACGAACGTAAGAGGCTCGGCAGAGGTGCACTGAGTACACTATGACTCAACAAGTGTAAAGGGTGGTACCAAGACCTTCCAACACATGCATACCTAAAGGATAGTTTAAGTACGTTTTCGAGGATCAATGTCCCCGCGGCCCAGTCCAAGACCATGCTTCCTGGAGGATCAACCTGGCTATTACTGTTGGCCGCAAGCAGTCCAACGTACGAACCACAGCCCGCTAGTCAGGCACTGATTCGGGGAACTTGTCCAGTTCCCTCTTGGAGACCGCCAGAGGTTTGTTGGTAATTCCCCGTATGCATGGAAGGAAGGGCACTGAAGAGTTGAGGGCCTCTGACTGAAGAAGGTATTATCACCAGACCTCTGTCTTCAAAATGGATCTTGAAAAACTTGTTAATTCCTGAAGCTTGGTTTGGGACCGAGCCGCGGGGTCAATGATCTCTCTAATCTGTCAATAAGTAATCTACATTCAGAAGTCAAGTCATAGATCCTGGCCCCGCCTCAACAGGTTTCACTGATTTCTGGCCTCCAGGGCACGCTCATATATGCTCTTGAAGATGTGTATAGTATTTGCCCCTGAGGTTCTTGTCTGTCACTGATGTTCGTGTGTGTCCCTGAGGTTCTTGCCTATGTACATCCCTGAGGCTCTTTCGTATGTTCCTGACGTTCTTGTTCATTCTTGACGTTTCAGTGCGAGTATCTGATGACTTATTACATGGAAGAAAAATCTTCAACAACGACCCACAGTTTTTTTTCGTGGATACTGTGGTCAAGACAGTCCGCGAGGCCCAATATTTGTTTCTTTGGAAAACAGAACCCTGAATGAAGGTCTCTTCTTGATTATCGTGTACAACAGTAGTGGCTAGCTGTTCTGCACATGAAGCAAAGGTTCTTATCTGTAGTCGATTCCGGTGGTCACTGTCCCCGCGCCCCGTGCCCAGGCCTCCTGTACAAAAGCCTCCAGACTTTCCCTACAGTAGCACTGGCACCAAGTATCCCAAGCTATTATGTACTTAAATTAAGGGTCCTCTCGAGTTACTGTACAAAAAAACATTGAAACCGAACAGCTGCGGCTGACAGCTCTATACATCCAAAAATTATGATACAAATAACTATATATGAACAGCTGGCTCTGATGACCCTGTATAAGGCTCTATGTCAGTTCTATTTTCTAGCTCCGAAGATCATTTCCGCAAGAATCTTCATAAAGTTTTTGTCTACAACTGTGAAGGCATCAGCGAAATCTAAGGACTATATCTCCGTAAAAAAAATCGACAAGGTCCAAAGGTTTGCAATCAGAGTAGTCCCAGAACTGAGAGAAATGCACAGTGAGGGGATGCTGAAGGAGCTGAAGCTGATGACACTGGTACAGAAGATTAGAGCAGACATGATTACGACGTACATTTTCAGAGGAACTGATAAGGTAGACAGGTAGACACACACTGAACTGAGAGGACCAGGATCAAGGGACCACGGGGGGAAGATAAAGACATAGATGAGTCATAGAAATGATAGGTATATGGAAAAAATAGACTGTAATGGACTTGGAACTGTTGAAACAAGCTTATCACACTGTTTTATAGTTAGTAGGATAAAAGCAGATACCAGTAATACAAGTTGATGTAGCTGAGGAGTGTGGAGCAGGAGTGGTGAACCTACTGGCACAAACACAACTCAGAGTACACACCATTAATAAGGTTGGCAAACATAACACTAACTTGAACAAGCAATCATTACAGACTCAATACACATGCTCGTGCAGGCAGCGCCACCATGAGTCCTCACCTATATCAATGGTATCATATATCAATTAGTGTATTAATAAAACACAATACGATGATTATGGTATTTTACTGAAGACATTTCATCCACAAGGGAGTACATTGATAAATTCCTTGCTGGATGAAAAGTCTTCTCAATAAAATACCATAAGCAGCATACTGTGTTGTATTACCGCGATTTCTTATTTAGCCAACACGTAAAGAAACAAGTAAATACAGAAATGAACGACAGAAGCTACGACGAAGGATTAAGGAAAGTAGAGAAGAATCACTGGAGATATACAAGATGTTCAATAATAACCCACATGGATCAGTCAACCTCAGGAGATTGATTAATCTATATATTTCGACCCCCTTCTGGGATCCTCTTCAGTTGAAGAGAATCCCAGAAGGGGTTCGAAATATACATATCAATTAATCTCCTGAGTTTCTGTCTCCATGTTGATCATTACTGAATACTGACAAGTGTTCATTACACTTTAGTTATTCATATATACGATGTAAAAGATCTTCAGTGCCGTACACATAATTAGAAGACTGTTTAAGGTAGGAAGAGCTACAAGAAAAGCATTTATATCTCGTGTTGTTTAAGCACGAAAATTTGTTTATACAATAATTTCGCAAAATCATTTTGAACCTAACGAAAAAAAATATTTCATTGTGTTTATTATTAAATTATTGTAAACTTACCCAAATTGAATTGAGCTTGTTATAATAAGGTTAAGTTTTCTAACGTTCTTTTGGTACAAAATTATTATTGTTTTTATTACATAAGTGAAAAAATATATCTTTAAACGTATTAGAGAAATTTTTTAGAAAGGACTTAATTTTAAATGAGTTCTTGCTAATTGACCAGTTTTACCTATTCGGCACGACATATAAATGAACCACGTAGACACAAACGGGCATAAACAGATATGAGTGCAGTAAGCAGGATTCGAACCCACGTCAGCGGAGGATAGCAAGGTTTCCCAAGTGACGCTTTTGAGGCACCTGTGGCTGAGTGGTATAGAGCGTTACTAGGGGAACCTTGCCAGCTCACCCTGACGTGGGTTCGAATCATGCTGACTAGGATCTCTCTCTTCTCAATTATATATATATATATATATATATATATATATATATATATATATATATATATATATATATATATATATATATATATATATATATAGTCATAATGAGTTGAAAACACTATCAATGTGAGGATAGTGAAAAATGGAAGGTACAAGGGAGTCAATGAAGATTACATTCAATGCTACAGAACTAAAAACTAGGTATGACAGAAACCCAGTAATTAAAGAACTATATGAATCAAACAAAGGTTAAGCTGCTCTGGTGAACTGATAATAGTCCCAGACAGGCGAGACGTCTTCACAATAAAATGCCATAATCCGTACTGTGTCTTATTTACCTACTATCGGTATACTCTGCCACTGTTACCAAAGGTAAGGTGAGGCGAGGCCTGGAGATGAAGCAAGTACCTCACTAGGGTTACCAAGGATAATACACTTAGTCACAAGTAAGGTCAACATCTCAGCCCTACCACAGTTTGATAAGGTCGCCAGCCTTACCCCATCTCCTTACCCCATCCCCTCGCCATCCTTACCCTATCCCTTTCCGTCCTTCCTATTCACTAATCCCCTCTTGATGCTGGATCCCTTGCTATCCTCCAGTCCATTCTTTCTCAGTGCCCACTCCCTCCTAATCAACCAGTCCCCTATTTTAGTGTACTCTCCACACCAACCCATTAATCCCATATCTTAATACCCCTCCCTCGCTGTACACCAGTATCCCCCCCTCTGTTAATGCTCCCTCCATCAATCCTCTCTCTCTATCCCTTAATCCTCACTCTCACTCCCTCCCCCTCTCCATCAATTTCCCCTCCACGACCCCCATGTCATCTTCAAGTAGCTGCAGCACTCCCTCACTGCTCCTCAAGAACCACTTTCCTGGCTCCTAGAGTCATCTGGGAGCCAAAAGTTAAATGAAGGAAATGCTGCTGCATTTGGGTCCATTTAGTAGAGTCTGGGAGAGTGTTTACTTTCTATTCGCACCCAGGGAAGACGCCAACCTCGGTCCGCTTTACCATCTCGACTGTAACATTTCTTAATATTAGCCTCACTATAATATATACCTCTGACCTGTGATATATCTATGGTTGGGTTCTAGGGTTCTTCTACCCTGGCAGCCAGGTCTGAGGACAAGTTTTATTGTTGACTGCCTGATGAATCAAATTGTTGCTGCTAGTAACCCGCAGGCCCACATAGCCATCCATCACAACATGGATGATTAAGCAAATGGGCAGATATTGGTTTAAGTTTCCACTTCAAAACTAATACAGATGTTGCTGCAATATTCATTATATCTAATGATGACAGCCTGTAGAGTCTTGTGCCAAGTGTTCTCTTATTTTGTCTCTGGCATCTCTCCTTTTCACTGGGTTTATTCTACTCTTCAATATCTTCCATTCCATTTATTGTTATGAGAGTGTGTGCATATTGCTGACCTGACCCTTATGTAATTTCCGTATGTATATTAAGAGATTTCTCTTCTCCGTTCCAGGAGTGCAACCAAGTAGTTTAAAACAATTCCAGTCATTTAGATACGTTATTGACTCTAATACAGACAGGAGAGACAGCTGTGCTGTCTCTCCTGTCTTGATTACAGCTACGAGCATAGAACAGTATTCGAGACGTGAGAAAAGAAGTAATTTGAAGTGTACCATCACTAGAGCGGCCTCTCCTTGTGGAGGTTCTCATTATCCCCCTTGTCATTTTCCTGGCCCATGCTGCATTTCCTATATTGTGATTTCTGAACATCATTATTCCTACATTATTTAAAAGTTCTTGCATACTATCCTCTTTTTGAGTTCTTCAGTCTTTTAATATCTAAGCAGATGGAATGTGTCAGTACTGATGAAGTTATTATAACTTGCCCAATGGAAAACCTTCTCTATGTTTGTAATTTTTTTCTTCTACTGAGGCAACTTTCATATTTATTTTGGTATCATTTGCAAAAAAAAAAAAAATATGAATCTGGAACAGTGTCCTTTTTTTACATCTGGAATAAAGATAAAAACAGAAAAGGTGTTGGTATCGTGCCTTTTGTTACTAAACTTATTTATTTTGCTGAGAATGGACTGTGTTTGATATACAATCTTTGCCATGTGTTTATTACAAACCTGAATATTAATTTCCTTACTTTTCATTTCAATGACCTGATTTTTTAGTCAATGCATAAAATCATTTGCTGAATTACTGTAGATCATATTAGTGTTATGTTTTCCTTCTACCAACGATTGTGTTATAGTGACGTAACAGTTATGGCAGACATGGTGATCTTGCTCTACAACAGTAGACGTCCGGTAGACGTCATACTTTTACTTACAATCATAAAACTGGCACGCTTTCAAAGACTTTTTTGGTCACTTTTTTTTTTTGCCATGGCTCTGCTGGCGTCTTTGTAAAGATCCGTATCTCCACTTGTTAACGGCTCTGGGATTACAGGTGAACATACGTTCCTTCTCCAAACACCGAGTACTTGTACTTACGGCATTCTGTATTTTTTCATATAAATACCATATTTCAGGAACCAGACCCAGGTGCTACATACCAGGTAGGCTCTATTTATTTTTCCAAGTCTCCAGGATTTTCTGGTAATGTCAGACATGTAAGTTATAGGATGGATCTTTAACTATCTTGTCGTCGACAGGATAATTGAACACGTAGCAATGCCATACAAAATTGTTGTAAATATATTTAAATAAAACATCATTAACCCACAGACTGTGCGAGTTGTAAAAGTATATATTACTGAATGAGGGAAAAATATATATATCTTTAATATTTTTGCATTGCGTAATTATCAACGATTTGGTGATGATTCAAGGATTTTGTCTCTTTCCTGAGAAATAAAATCGCGATAAATATATACCTTTGATGGGTTTCGAGAGTTCAGCTACTCCCGCAGCCCGGCCTTGGACCAGGCTTGCCTGACGAAACCTTCACCCAAACATTGAAGATCATACAGTGCAATAAACATTTTGAAAATAATTCCAGTCCTACCTCACCATTAATCATCGTGACCTTTACACGCCATTCATCACAATATTTATATATTCTCAACCTCAAGTCGTCATACTCACATAAGACTGTCAAGATTAGGAACATCGCCTTCAAACCAATGATTTAAAATGACTTTAGATTATTGTTTAACATTTGTATATGTTATATAGATCCAAATATGTAGGGCATAAATTGTATACAAAAGTTTAGTCTACCTTATTAAGAAGATCTCTTTCCCGAAGACAAAAAGTGTTTGTATACCCACACTAGTGGCAGTAGCTGGTGATCACTCCCAACATCTTACCTGTGTATACTCACACTAGTGGCAGTAGCTGGTGATCACTCCCAACATCTTACCTGTGTATACCCACACTAGTAGCAGTAGCTGGTGATCACTCCCAACATCTTACCTGTGTATACCCACACTAGTGGCAGTAGCTGGTGATCACTCCCAACACCTTACCTGTGTATACTCACACTAGTGGCAGTAGCTGGTGATCACTCCCAACATCTTACCTGTGTATACTCACACTAGTGGCAGTAGCTGGTGATCACTCCCAACATCTTACCTGTGTATACCCACACTAGTGGCAGTAGCTGGTGATCACTCCCAACATCTTACCTGTGTATACCCACACTAGTGGCAGTAGCTGGTGATCACTCCCAACATCTTACCTGTGTATACCCACACTAGTGGCAGTAGCTGGTGATCACTCCCAACACCTTACCTGTGTATACTCACACTAGTGGCAGTAGCTGGTGATCACTCCCAACACCTTACCTGTGTATACCCACACTAGTGGCAGTAGCTGGTGATCACTCCCAACACCTTACCTGTGTATACTCACACTAGTGGCAGTAGCTGGTGATCACTCCCAACACCTTACCTGTGTATACCCACACTAGTGGCAGTAGCTGGTGATCACTCCCAACACCTTACCTGTGTATACTCACACTAGTGGCAGTAGCTGGTGATCACTCCCAACACCTTACCTGTGTATACTCACACTAGTGGCAGTAGCTGATGATCACTCCCAACACCTTACCTGTGTATACCCACACTAGTGGCAGTAGCTGGTGATCACTCCCAACACCTTACCTGTGTATACCCACACTAGTGGCAGTAGCTGGTGATCACTCCCAACACCTTACCTGTGTATACTCACACTAGTGGCAGTAGCTGGTGATCACTCCCAACACCTTACCTGTGTATACTCACACTAGTAGCAGTAGCTGGTGATCACTCCCAACACCTTACCTGTGTATACCCACACTAGTGGCAGTAGCTGGTGATCACTCCCAACACCTTACCTGTGTATACTCACACTAGTGGCAGTAGCTGGTGATCACTCCCAACACCTTACCTGTGTATACTCACACTAGTAGCAGTAGCTGGTGATCACTCCCAACACCTTACCTGTGTATACCCACACTAGTGGCAGTAGCTGGTGATCACTCCCAACACCTTACCTGTGTATACCCACACTAGTGGCAGTAGCTGGTGATCACTCCCAACACCTTACCTGTGTATACTCACACTAGTGGCAGTAGCTGGTGATCACTCCCAACACCTTACCTGTGTATACCCACACTAGTGGCAGTAGCTGGTGATCACTCCCAACACCTTACCTGTGTATACTCACACTAGTGGCAGTAGCTGGTGATCACTCCCAACACCTTACCTGTGTATACTCACACTAGTGGCAGTAGCTGATGATCACTCCCAACACCTTACCTGTGTATACCCACACTAGTGGCAGTAGCTGGTGATCACTCCCAACACCTTACCTGTGTATACCCACACTAGTAGCAGTAGCTGGTGATCACTCCCAACACCTTACCTGTGTATACCCACACTAGTGGCAGTAGCTGGTGATCACTCCCAACACCTTACCTGTGTATACTCACACTAGTGGCAGTAGCTGGTGATCACTCCCAACACCTTACCTGTGTATACCCACACTAGTGGCAGTAGCTGGTGATCACTCCCAACACCTTACCTGTGTATACTCACACTAGTGGCAGTAGCTGGTGATCACTCCCAACACCTTACCTGTGTATACTCACACTAGTGGCAGTAGCTGATGATCACTCCCAACACCTTACCTGTGTATACCCACACTAGTGGCAGTAGCTGGTGATCACTCCCAACACCTTACCTGTGTATACCCACACTAGTGGCAGTAGCTGGTGATCACTCCCAACACCTTACCTGTGTATACTCACACTAGTGGCAGTAGCTGGTGATCACTCCCAACACCTTACCTGTGTATACTCACACTAGTAGCAGTAGCTGGTGATCACTCGCAACACCTTACCTGTGTATACCCACACTAGTGGCAGTAGCTGGTGATCACTCCCAACACCTTACCTGTGTATACTCACACTAGTGGCAGTAGCTGGTGATCACTCCCAACACCTTACCTGTGTATACCCACACTAGTGGCAGTAGCTGGTGATCACTCCCAACACCTTACCTGTGTATACCCACACTAGTGGCAGTAGCTGGTGATCACTCCCAACACCTTACCTGTGTATACCCACACTAGTAGCAGTAGCTGGTGATCACTCCCAACACCTTACCTGTGTATACCCACACTAGTGGTAGTAGCTGGTGATCACTCCCAACACCTTACCTGTGTATACCCACACTAGTGGCAGTAGCTGGTGATCACTCCCAACACCTTACCTGTGTATACCCACACTAGTGACAGTAGCTGGTGATCACTCCCAACACCTTACCTGTGTATACCCACACTAGTGGCAGTAGCTGGTGATCACTCCCAACACCTTACCTGTGTATACTCACACTAGTAGCAGTAGCTGGTGATCACTCCCAACACCTTACCTGTGTATACTCACACTAGTAGCAGTAGCTGGTGATCACTCCCAACACCTTACCTGTGTATACCCACACTAGTGGCAGTAGCTGGTGATCACTCCCAACACCTTACCTGTGTATACTCACACTAGTGGCAGTAGCTGGTGATCACTCCCAACATCTTACCTGTGTATACTCACACTAGTAGCAGTAGCTGGTGATCACTCCCAACACCTTACCTGTGTATACTCACACTAGTAGCAGTAGCTGGTGATCACTCCCAACACCTTATCTGTGTATACCCACACTAGTGGCAGTAGCTGGTGATCACTCCCAACACCTTACCTGTGTATACCCACACTAGTGGCAGTAGCTGGTGATCACTCCCAACACCTTACCTGTGTATACTCACACTAGTAGCAGTAGCTGGTGATCACTCCCAACACCTTACCTGTGTATACCCACACTAGTGGCAGTAGCTGGTGATCACTCCCAACACCTTACCTGTGTATACCCACACTAGTGGCAGTAGCTGGTGATCACTCCCAACACCTTACCTGTGTATACCCACACTAGTGGCAGTAGCTGGTGATCACTCCCAACACCTTACCTGTGTATACCCACACTAGTGGCAGTAGCTGGTGATCACTCCCAACACCTTACCTGTGTATACCCACACTAGTGGCAGTAGCTGGTGATCACTCCCAACATCTTACCTGTGTATACTCACACTAGTGGCAGTAGCTGGTGATCACTCCCAACATCTTACCTGTTTATACTCACACTAGTGGCAGTAACTGGTGATCACTCCCAACACTTTACCTGTGTATACCCACACTAGTGGCAGTAGCTGGTGATCGCTCCCAACACCTTACCTGTGTATACCCACACTAGTCGTAGCTGCTTGTGATCGCTCCCAACATCTTACCTGTGTATACCCACACTAGTCGTAGCTGCTGGTGATCGCTCCCAACACCTTCTGTGTATACCCACACTAGTGGCAGTAGCTGGTGATCACTCCCAACACCTTGCCTGTGTATACCCAAACTAGTGGCAGTAGCTGGTGATCGCTCCCAACACCTTACCTGTGTATACCCACACTAGTAGCAGTAGCTGGTGATCACTCCCAACACCTTGCCTGTGTATACCCACACTAGTAACAGTAGCTGGTGATCACTCCCAACACCTTGCCTGTGTATACCCACACTAGTAGCAGTAGCTGGTGATCGCTCCCAACACCTTACCTGTGTATACCCACACTAGTCGTAGCTGCTGGTGATCGCTCCCAACACTACCTGTGCATACCCACGCTCTTCACAGCAGCTGGGGTCCTTCCCAACACCTTACCTATAAAAGGAAAATATATAAAGTTAGTAAGAGTGAGGGCGAGGGGAGCAACACACAAATCTACTGCACTCCCACACATGCCTGAGTCATCCTCCCCAAGACACTAGAGGAAATGCTGTACATGAATGGTTTATAAGAATTAGACACATGTGCAACATCTGGGTATCTTATTTGTAAACGTTTCGCCAATGAGTGGCTTTATCAGTACAAGGTCATAATATGAAGAATGTAGATCTATATTCAAAAGATGAGGTAATCAGTCCCTCAACCTTGGAGTTGTTGAAGAACACTTCGGTGGTCTTCACCAACTCCAAGGCTGAGGGACTGATTACCTCATCCTTTGTATATAGTTCTAAATTCTTCATATTATGTCCTTGTATTAATAAAGCCACTGGATGGTAAAATAAAGATACACAGATATTGCACATGCGTCTAATTCTTCAGAGGAAATGTTGCAGGAACCAGACCTAGTGAGAGCACACAGGAAACACAAGTATACCCTACACTGAATGTAAGTTGAGTTTTATAAGATTAATCTGCCATCTTGCATGTTTATGATATAAAAACAAGACCAGTAATCATCTTGGTCGTATGGCAGAACGATAGTACTTCCCTGGATAGTTAATATCAAAGTAGTACTTCCCTGGATAGTTAATATCGAAGCAGTACTTCCCTGGATAGTTAATATAGTAGTAGTACCTCCCTGGATGGTTGATACCAACATAGTACCTCACTGGATGGTTGATACTAACATAGTACCTCCCTGGATGGTTGATACCAACATAGTACCTCACTGGATGGTTGATACTAACATAGTACCTCCCTGGATGGTTGATACCAACATAGTACCTCCCTAGATGGTTGATACTAACATAGTACCTCCCTGGATGGCTGATACTAACATAGTACCTCCCTGGATGGTTGATACCAACATAGTACCTCCCTAGATGGTTGATACTAACATAGTACCTCCCTGGATGGCTGATACAACATAGTACCTCCCTAGATGGTTCATACCAACACAGTACATTCCCTGGATGGTTGATAACAACACAGTACCTCCCTGGATGGTTGATATGATAGTAGCACCTCCCTGGATGGTTGATTCTAACACAGTACCTCCCTGGATGGTTGATACCAACAAAGTACCTCCCTGGATGGTTGATACCAACACAGTACCTCCCTGGATGGTTGATACTAACATAGTACCTCCCTGGATGGTTGATACCAACATAGTACCTCCCTGGATGGTTGATACTAACACAGTACCTCCCTGGATGGTTGATACCAACACAGTACCTCCCTGGATGGTTGATACTAACATAGTACCTCCCTGGATGGTTGATACTAACATAGTACCTCCCTGGATGGTTGATACCAACATAGTACCTCCCTGGATGGTTGATACCAACACAGTACCTCCCTGGATGGTTGATACCAACATAGTACCTCCCTGGATGGTTGATACAAACACAGTACCTCCCTGGATGGTTGATACGATAGTAGCACCTCCCTGGATGGTTGATTCTAACAGTACCTCCCTGGATGGTTGATACCAACATAGTACCTCCCTAGATGGTTGATACCAACACAGTACCTCCCTGGATGGTTGATATGATAGTAGCACCTCCCGGGATGGTTGATTCTAACACAGTACCTCCCTGGATGGTTGATACCAACGTAGTACCTCCCTAGATGGTTGATATCAACACAGTACCTCCCTGGATGGTTGATACCAACACAGTACCTCCCTGGATGGTTGATGCCAACACAGTACCTCCCTGGATGGTTGATACCAACACAGTACCTCCCTGGATGGTTGATACCAACACAGTACCTCCCTGGATGGTTTATACCAACACAGTACCTCCCTGGATGGTTGATACCAACACAGTACCTCCCTGGATGGTTGATACCAACACAGTACCTCCCTGGATGGTTGATACCAACACAGTACCTCCCTGGATGGTTGATACCAACACAGTACCTCCCTGGATGGTTGATACCAACACAGTACCTCCCTGGATGGTTGATACCAACACAGTACCTCCCTGGATGGTTGATACTAACACAGTACCTCCCTGGGTGGTTGATACCAACACAGTACCTCCCTGGATGGTTGATACCAACATAGTACCTCCCTGGATGGTTGATACTAAAACAGTACCTCCCTGGATGGTTGATACAAACACATTACCTCCCTGGATGGTTGATACCAACACAGTACCTCCCTGGATGGTTGATACCAACATAGTACTTCCCAGGATGGTTGATACCAACATAGTACCTCCCTGGATGGTTGATACCAACACAGTACCTCCCTGGATGGTTGATATGATAGTAGCACCTCCCTGGATGGTTGATTCTAACACAGTACCTCCCTGGATGGTTGATTCTAACACAGTACCTCCCTGGATGGTTGATACCAACATAGTACCTCCCTAGATGGTTGATACCAACACAGTACCTCCCTGGATGGTTGATATGATAGTAGCACCTCCCTGGATGGTTGATTCTAACACAGTACCTCCCTGGATGGTTGATACAAACATAGTACCTCCATAGATGGTTGATACCAACACAGTACCTCCCTGGATGGTTGATACCAACACAGTACCTCCCTGGATGGTTGATACCAACACAGTACCTCCCTGGATGGTTGATACCAACACAGTACCTCCCTGGATGGTTGATACCAACACAGTACATCCCTGGATGGTTGATACCAACACAGTACCTCCCTGGATGGTTGATATAACATAGTACCTCCCTGGATGGTTGATACCAACACAGTACCTCCCTGGATGGTTGATACCAACATAGTACCTCCCTGGATGGTTGATACAACATAGTACCTCCCTGGATGGTTGATACTAACACAGTACCTCCCAGGATGGTTGATACCAACACAGTTCCTCCCTGGATGGTTGATACCAACATAGTACCTCCCTGGATGGTTGATACCAACACAGTACCTCCCTGGATGGTTGATACCAACATAGTACCTCCCTGGATGGTTGATACCAACACAGTACCTCCCTGGATGGTTGATATGATAGTAGCACCTCCCTGGATGGTTGATTCTAACACAGTACCTCCCTGGATGGTTGATACCAACATAGTACCTCCATGGATGGTTGATACCAACATAGTACCTCCCTGGATGGTTGATACCAACACAGTACCTCCCTGGATGGTTGATACCAACACAGTGCCTCCCTGGATGGTTGATACCAACACAGTACCTCCCTGGATGGTTGATACCAACACAGTACCTCCCTGGATGGTTGATACCAACACAGTACCTCCCTGGATGGTTGATACCAACACAGTACCTCCCTGGATGGTTGATACCAACGCAGTACCTCCCTGGATGGTTGATACCAACAGTACCTCCCTGGATGATTGATACCAACACAGTACCTCCCTGGATGGTTGATACCAACACAGTACCTCCCTGGATGGTTGATACCAACACAGTACCTCCCTGGATGGTTGAGACCAACATAGTACCTCCCTGGATGGTTGATACGAACATAGTACCTCCCTGGATGGTTGATACCAACACAGTACCTCCCTGGATGGTTGATACCAACACAGTACCTCCCTGGATGGTTAATACCAACACAGTACCTCCCTGGATGGTTGATACCAACACAGTACCTTCCTGGATGGTTAATACCAACACAGTACCTCCCTGGATGGTTGATACCAACAGTACCTCCCTGGATGGTTGATACCAACACAGTACCTCCCTGGATGGTTAATACCAACACAGTACCTCCCTGGATGGTTGATACCAACACAGTACCTCCCTGGATGGTTGATACCAACACAGTACCTCCCTGGATGGTTGATACCAACACAGTACCTCCCTGGATGGTTGATACCAACACAGTACCTCCCTGGATGGTTGATACCAACACAGTACCTCCCTGGATGGTTGATACCAACACAGTACCTCCCTGGATGGTTGATACCAACACAGTACCTCCCTGGATGGTTGATACCAACACAGTACCTCCCTGGATGGTTGATACCAACACAGTACCTCCCTGGATGGTTGATACTAACACAGTACCTCCCTGGATGGTTGATACCAACACAGTACCTCCCTGGATGGTTGATACCAACACAGTACCTCCCTGGATGGTTGATACTAACATAGTACCTCCCTGGATGGTTGATACCAACACAGTACCTCCCTGGATGGTTGATACTAACACAGTACCTCCCTGGATGGTTGATACTAACACAGTACCTCCCTGGATGGTTGATACCAACACAGTACCTCCCTGGATGGTTGATACCAACACAGTACCTCCCTGGATGGTTGATACTAACACAGTACCTCCCTGGATGGTTGATACCAACACAGTACCTCCCTGGATGGTTGATACCAACACAGTACCTCCCTGGATGGTTGATACTAACATAGTACCTCCCTGGATGGTTGATACCAACACAGTACCTCCCTGGATGGTTGATACCAACACAGTACCTCCCTGGATGGTTGCTGTCTGTTACAAGCAAATTTAGGATATTTGCTAAATATGTCTGGTATCTTACTGTCATTAAATATCATATCATTTAGGTCTTTATACAATTTCTTTATTCTTCAATAAGGAGACAATTAAGCACATAGTGGTCAAAAAAGTAACCACGATGCTGACTACACACTTTCCACTTAGTGATCATCTGCGAGTCTGCCAGAGTGACCTTAATCAATACTGCTGTAGAACTGCCAGTGACCTGTTCTTGACCCATGCTGCTCTAGAACTGCCAGAGTGACCTCTTAACCCATGCTGCTCTAGAAGTGCCAGAGTCATCTACTTTTAACCCATAATGCTCTTGAACCGCAGGAGTGACTTGCTCTTAGCCCATATTGCTCTAGAACCGCCGGAGTGACCTGCTCTTAACCTATGCTGCTCTAGAACTGCCAGAGTGACCTTTTCTTAACCCACGCTGCTCTAGAACTGCCGGAGTACCCTGCTCTTAACCCACCCTGCTCTAGAACTGCCAGAGTGACCTGTTCTTAACCCATTCTGCTCTAGAACTGCCAGAATGATCTGCTCTTAATCCATACTGCTCTAGAACTGCCAGAGTGACCTGCTCTTAACCCATACTGCTCTAGAACTGCCAGAGTGATCTGCTCTTAACCCATAATGCTCCAGAACCACAGGAGTGACCTGCTCTTAACCCATACTGCTCTAGAACTGCCAGAATGATTAGCTCTTAACCCATACTGCTCTAGAACTGCCAGAATTATCTGCTCTTAATCCATACTGCTCTAGAACTGCCAGAGTGACCTGCTCTTAACCCATACTGCTCTAGAACTACCAGAATGACCTGCTCTTAACCCATACTGCTCTAGAACTGCCAGAGTGACCTGCTCTTAACCCATACTGCTCTAGAACTGCCAGTGACCTGCTCTTAACCCATACTGCTCTAGAACTGCCAGAGTAACCTACTCTTAACCCATACTGCTCTAGAACTGCCAGAGTGGCCTGCTCTTAACCCATACTGCTCTAGAACTGCCAGAGTAACCTACTCTTAATCCATACTGCTCTAGAACTGCCAGAGTGGCCTGCTCTTAACCCATACTGCTCTAGAACTGCCAGAGTAACCTACTCTTAACCCATACTGCTCTAGAACTGCCAGAGTAACCTACTCTTAACCCATACTGCTCTAGAACTGCCAGAGTAACCTACTCTTAACCCATACTGCTCTAGAACTGCCAGAGTAACCTACTCTTAACCCATACTGCTCTAGAACTGCCAGAGTGGCCTGCTCTTAACCCATACTGCTCTAGAACTGCCAGAGTAACCTACTCTTAACCCATACTGCTCTAGAACTGCCAGAGTGACCTGCTCTTAACCCATACTGCTCTAGAACTGCCAGAGTGACCTGCTCTTAACCCATACTGCTCTAGAACTGCCAGAGTGACCTGCTCTTAACCCATACTGCTCTAGAACTGCCAGAATGATCTGCTCTTAACCCATACTGCTCTAGAACTGCCAGAGTGACCTGCTCTTAACCCATACTACTCTAGAACTGCCAGAGTGGCCTGCTCTTAACCCATACTGCTCTAGAACTGCCAGAGTGGCCTGTTCTTAACCCATACTGCTCTAGAACTGCCAGAGTGATCTGCTCTTAACCCATACTGCTCTAGAACTGCCAGAGTGATCTGCTCTTAACCCATACTACTCTAGAACTGCCAGAGTGACCTGCTCTTAACCCATACTGCTCTAGAACTGCCAGAGTGACCTGCTCTTAACCCATACTGCTCTAGAACTGCCAGAGTGGCCTGCTCTTAACCCATGCTGCTCTAGAACTGCCAGAGTGGCCTGCTCTTAACCCGTACTGCTCTAGAACTGCCAGAGTGGCCTGCTCTTAACCCGTACTGCTCTAGAACTGCCAGAGTGGCCTGCTCTTAACCCATACTGCTCTAGAACTGCCAGAGTGGCCTGCTCTTAACCCATACTGCTCTAGAACTGCCAGAGTGGCCTGCTCTTAACCCATACTGCTCTAGAACTGCCAGAGTGACCTGCTCTTAACCCATACTGCTGTAGAACTGCCAGAGTGACCTGCTCTTAACCCATACTGTTCTAGAACTGCCAGAGTGACCTGCTCTTAACCCATACTGCTCTAGAACTGCCAGAGTGACCTGCTCTTAACCCATACTGCTGTAGAACTGCCAGAGTGACCTGCTCTTAGCCCATACTGCTGTAGAACTGCCAGAGTGACCTGCTCTTAACCCATACTGCTGTAGAACTGCCAGAATGATCTGCTCTTAACCCATACTGCTCTAAAACTGCCAGTGACCTGCTCTTAACCCATACTGCTGTAGAACTGCCAGAATGACCTGCTCTTAACCCATACTGCTGTAGAACTGCCAGAGAGACCTGCTCTTAACCCATACTGCTGTAGAACTGCCAGAGTGACCTGCTCTTAACCCATACTGCTGTAGAACTGCCAGAGTGGCCTGCTCTTAACCCATACTGCTGTAGAACTGCCAGAGTGACCTGCTCTTAACCCATACTGCTGTAGAACTGCCAGAGTGACCTGCTCTTAACCCATACTGCTGTAGAACTGCCAGAGTGACCTGCTCTTAACCCATACTGCTGTAGAACTGCCAGAGTGACCTGCTCTTAACCCATACTGCTGTAGAACTGCCAGAGTGACCTGGTCTTAACCCATACTGCTGTAGAACTGCCAGAGTGACCTGCTCTTAACCCATACTGCTGTAGAACTGCCAGAGTGGCCTGCTCTTAACCCATACTGCTGTAGAACTGCCAGAGTGACCTGCTCTTAACCCATACTTCTGTAGAACTGCCAGAGTGACCTGCTCTTAACCCATACTGCTGTAGAACTGCCAGAGTGACCTGCTCTTAACCCATACTGCTGTAGAACTGCCAGAGAGACCTGCTCTTAACCCATACTGCTGTAGATCTGCCAGAGTGACCTGCTCTTAACCCATACTGCTGTAGATCTGCCAGAGTGACCTGCTCTTAACCCATACTGCTGTAGAACTGCCAGAGTGACCTGCTCTTAACCCATACTGCTGTAGAACTGCCAGAGTGACCTGCTCTTAACCCATACTGCTGTAGAACTGCCAGAGTGACTTGCTCTTAACCCATACTGCTGTAGAACTGCCAGAATGATCTGCTCTTAACCCATACTGCTCTAGAACTGCCAGAATGATCTGCTCTTAACCCATACTGCTGTAGAACTGCCAGAATGATCTGCTCTTAACCCATACTGCTGTAGAACTGCCAGAGTGACTTGCTCTTAACCCATACTGCTGTAGAACTGCCAGAGTGACCTGCTCTTAACCCTTACTGCTCTAGAACTGACAGAGTGACCTGCTCTTAACCCATACTGCTCTAGAACTGCCAGAGTGACCTGCTCTTAACCCATACTGCTCTAGAACTGCCAGAGTAACCTACTCTTAACCCATACTGCTCTAGAACTGCCAGAGTGGCCTGCTCTTAACCCATACTGCTCTAGAACTGCCAGAGTAACCTACTCTTAACCCATACTGCTCTAGAACTGCCAGAGTGGCCTGCTCTTAACCCATACTGCTCTAGAACTACCAGAGTAACCTACTCTTAACCCATACTGCTCTAGAACTGCCAGAGTAACCTACTCTTAACCCATACTGCTCTAGAACTGCCAGAGTAACCTACTCTTAACCCATACTGCTCTAGAACTGCCAGAGTGGCCTGCTCTTAACCCATACTGCTCTAGAACTGCCAGAGTAACCTACTCTTAACCCATACTGCTCTAGAACTGCCAGAGTGACCTGCTCTTAACCCATACTGCTCTAGAACTGCCAGAGTGACCTGCTCTTAACCCATACTGCTCTAGAACTGCCAGAATGATCTGCTCTTAACCCATACTGCTCTAGAACTGCCAGAGTGACCTGCTCTTAACCCATACTACTCTAGAACTGCCAGAGTGGCCTGCTCTTAACCCATACTGCTCTAGAACTGCCAGAGTGGCCTGTTCTTAACCCATACTGCTCTAGAACTGCCAGAGTGATCTGCTCTTAACCCATACTGCTCTAGAACTGCCAGAGTGATCTGCTCTTAACCCATACTGCTCTAGAACTGCCAGAGTGACCTGCTCTTAACCCATACTGCTCTAGAACTGCCAGAGTGACCTGCTCTTAACCCATACTGCTCTAGAACTGCCAGAGTAGCCTGCTCTTAACCCATACTGCTCTAGAACTGCCAGAGTGGCCTGCTCTTAACCCATGCTGCTCTAGAACTGCCAGAGTGGCCTGCTCTTAACCCGTACTGCTCTAGAACTGCCAGAGTGGCCTGCTCTTAACCCATACTGCTCTAGAACTGCCATAGTGGCCTGCTCTTAACCCATACTGCTCTAGAACTGCCAGAGTGGCCTGCTCTTAACCCATACTGCTCTAGAACTGCCAGAGTGACCTGCTCTTAACCCATACTGCTGTAGAACTGCCAGAGTGACCTGCTCTTAACCCATACTGCTGTAGAACTGCCAGAGTGACCTGCTCTTAACCCATACTGCTGTAGAACTGCCAGAGTGACCTGCTCTTAACCCATACTGCTGTAGAACTGCCAGAGTGACCTGCTCTTAACCCATAATGCTGTAGAACTGCCAGAGTGACCTGCTCTTAACCCATACTGCTGTAGAACTGCCAGAATGATCTGCTCTTAACCCATACTGCTCTAAAACTGCCAGTGACCTGCTCTTAACCCATACTGCTGTAGAACTGCCAGAGTGACCTGCTCTTAACCCATACTGCTGTAGAACTGCCAGAGAGACCTGCTCTTAACCCATACTGCTGTAGATCTGCCAGAGTGACCTGCTCTTAACCCATACTGCTGTAGAACTGCCAGAGTGGCCTGCTCTTAACCCATACTGCTGTAGAACTGCCAGAGTGACCTGCTCTTAACCCATACTGCTGTAGAACTGCCAGAGTGACCTGCTCTTAACCCATACTGCTGTAGAACTGCCAGAGTGACCTGCTCTTAACCCATACTGCTGTAGAACTGCCAGAGTGACCTGCTCTTAACCCATACTGCTGTAGAACTGCCAGAGTGACCTGCTCTTAACCCATACTGCTGTAGAACTGCCAGAGTGACCTGCTCTTAACCCATACTGCTGTAGAACTGCCAGAGTGGCCTGCTCTTAACCCATACTGCTGTAGAACTGCCAGAGTGACCTGCTCTTAACCCATACTGCTGTAGAACTGCCAGAGTGACCTGCTCTTAACCCATACTGCTGTAGAACTGCCAGAGTGACCTGCTCTTAACCCATACTGCTGTAGAACTGCCAGAGAGACCTGCTCTTAAACCATACTGCTGTAGATCTGCCAGAGTGACCTGCTCTTAACCCATACTGCTGTAGAACTGCCAGAGTGACCTGCTCTTAACCCATACTGCTGTAGAACTGCCAGAGTGACCTGCTCTTAACCCATACTGCTGTAGAACTGCCAGAGTGACTTGCTCTTAACCCATACTGCTGTAGAACTGCCAGAATGATCTGCTCTTAACCCATACTGCTCTAGAACTGCCAGAATGATCTGCTCTTAACCCATACTGCTGTAGAACTGCCAGAATGATCTGCTCTTAACCCATACTGCTGTAGAACTGCCAGAGTGACTTGCTCTTAACCCATACTGCTGTAGAACTGCCAGAGTGACCTGCTCTTAACCCATACTGCTCTAGAACTGCCAGAGTGACCTGCTCTTAACCCATACTGCTCTAGAACTGCCAGAGTGACCTGCTCTTAACCCATACTGCTGTAGAACTGCCAGAGTGACTTGCTCTTAACCCATACTGCTGTAGAACTGCCAGAGTGACCTGCTCTTAACCCATACTGCTGTAGAACTGCCAGAGTGGCTTGCTCTTAACCCATACTGCTGTAGAACTGCCAGAGTGACCTGCTCTTAACCCATACTGCTGTAGAACTGCCAGAGTGGCCTGCTCTTAACCCATACTGCTGTAGAACTGCCAGAATGATCTGCTCTTAACCCATACTGCTGTAGAACTGCCAGAGTGACCTGCTCTTAACCCATACTGCTCTAGAACTGCCAGAATGATCTGCTCTTAACCCATACTGCTGTAGAACTGCCAGAATGACCTGCTCTTAACCCATACTGCTGTAGAACTGCCAGAATGATCTGCTCTTAACCCATACTGCTGTAGAACTGCCAGAATGACCTGCTCTTAACCCATACTGCTCTAGAATTGCCAGAGTGACCTGCTCTTAATCCATACTGCTCTAGAATTGCCAGAGTGACCTGCTCTTAATCCATACTGCTCTAGAATTGCCAGAGTGACCTGCTCTTAATCCATACTGCTCTAAAATACCCAACATAAGTTGGGGCTCCACCAGCAGGGATAAAAACTAACGCCCCAAAAACCTGCAAAAATAGACTAACACTAAGACTAAAGTGTGAGTGAAAAACACAGTAATGAGATGGTGGTGGGTTGTAATGTGGGGTTATTGTCTAGCCATAAAGCACGTGATCAAACAAAGTAAATACAGAGGAAAGATTAAGAAATAAAAAGAAAAAAACACTAAAAAGGGTAAAATAATAGTACGATGATGATGAGCATCTTCCTGCTGGTCCAGGCAAATCATCATCATTACCACCATTATCATCTTCCTCGTCATGATCATCACCACCACCACTTACTCCTGCTACAATATGCGACATAAAAGGAGAGAGAAAATAAACGGCATAACAGGAGGGTAATCTTTTCTGGCGGTGGGATCTATTCTAGCAGCTGGTGTAAATAACTTGGGAACAAATGAACTATATATTCGGAATTTACTTCAGTGCTGAAGTGATCCTGGAGTTGTGTACTCCTAATATAAACTACTCTCACTCTTTGCACCCAAACAGTAGCTTATCTTCAACAATTCTGACAGTACTGTACGCCTCCTGTTTACAGAAACACAGCACTGTCTCAAAGACATGTTACCAGTACCATACTTATTTACAGAAACACAGTAGCCTCAACAAATGCTACTAGTATCACACTTGTTTACAAAAACAGCAATCTCCCACAACAAATGCTACCAGTACCATACTCTTCTTTATCAATGGTTCAGAAAAGTATTGCCCCTTGCTGCCTGGCCTCAGATCGGCCTCGAGAAAATGAAATGATAAATATTACGGGAAAAAGAGACACAGGAAAGTAAAGCCAAGTGTTCAATGAAATGTAAGTTTGTAAGATTTTTGTCACTTTACATGTCCACGACACAACCAGCAATCCTGCTAGATTGTATAACGTTTATACGTGTCAGTTTCACACTGGTGGCTAAACGGTAGTACCTCCCTGGATAGTTCCTGTCTACCAACCTTATACTACTGTTAATCCTCCTCCCCCTACTACTACTGCTGCTACTACTACTACTATTACTAATACTGCTAATCCTTTGCTACAACTACTACTACTGCTGCTATTTCTAATACTATTGCTGCTACTGCTACTTTCACTGCTACTGCTAATCCTCCTACCATTGCTAGTCCTTCTCCTACTACTAATCCTCTTCCTATTACTACCACCACTACTACGAGGCAGTGTCAGCTGCCAAGAGTACCATACTACTGTCTATACACCCACACAGTGAGGTCAAGAAGCGTCGCTATTCACCCACACAGTGAGGTCAAGAATCATAATAACCAATCTTGTGATGCAAACCTTTATTTCAATTTGTGGGTCAGCAACCTTCCACCCTCACACTTGCTTTTGTGAAAATGACAACGACGTGAATTATGTTCCCGTTATCACCTTATGTTGTCTGGAGTCGATCTACCTGGAGGGTATTCCGGGGATCAACGCCCCAACAGCCCGGTCCACGACTAGGCTTCATTTTCATCCACCACAGAAATCACACATGACAAAAGCAAAAGACTGGGCAGACAGTGCAACACCCGCCAAATGAAAAGTAGGGGCGCCATGAGTACACTAAGATAAAACACAATAAGCGTCCGGGGCCTAGGATTGTTCAACGGTCTCCCACCAGGCATAAGGGGAATTACCAATAGACCCCTGGCTGCCTGCAAGAGGGAGCTGGACAGATACCTAAAGTCAGTACCCGATCAGCGGGGCTGTGGCTCGTACGTTGAACTGTGTGTTGCCAGCAAGTAACAGCGTGGCTGATCAGGCCCTGATTCACCGGGAGGCCGCTGGAGCACTGACCCCCGGAACACCCAACCGGTAGACCAGACTCCTATTAATCTCCCGTTGTCTGGAGTCTTCATCCACCAGTCTTGTTAGCCTCCTGATACACTTTCTATACAACCCATAGTTAAAAACAAATACTTGGTTAAGTATCGCAGTTGATACCTTGCACTGCAACCCTGAGGTCGTTAGGGAAATTATCTCTTGAGTAGCATCAGATATACGAGTGATGCTTTACTGCAGCAGCCACAGCAGACTCGCTTATTGCAGCTGCTTTCTCAGTGTGCTAATTGTTAATTCCCACTCAGGGTCTAATGTTATCTGTGCCTCAAGAATATTCAAAATTATACTAATAAGGACATGAATATACAATACATATTTGCTGTATATATTATGCAAATGTCTCATTTGTGTATATACATACAATTACTCTATACAGAATATTAAACACCGATCAAATATAGACGACAAATTTTGAATATCAGTCAGCTAAATTATCTACACAAATAACCCGCACATAAAAGAGAGAAGCTTACGACGACGTTTCGGTCCGAATTGGACCATTGACAAAGTCGTGTGACTTTGTCAATGGTCCAAGTCGGACCGAAACGTCGTCGTAAGCTTCTCTCTTTTATGTGCGGGTTATTTGTGTATCGTTCCAGTCACGGTATTGTGCCTTTTTTGTTATTTACTAAATTATCTATATTAACAGTTCAGGTCACAGCTTCAAGGACAAGTACGATACAGGCTGCTAGAGTTAAAAGTCAGTAACTAACAATAAAGACAGATAACGAGGCTTGGTGTAGCCTCCGTAAACCTGTGATGGGAGGAGCAGTAACACGTGTAAACCAGTAGTCCATCACTGCCTCCCTGCCACCCCCCTCCTCCCCGCTAAAGTACCAGCACCACTGGAAGCTTCACCTTAGGACAAAGCCACATATCAGAAAATTTTCCTGATGAATAAACTAATAACACTAGTTACCAGGAAGAAGCTAAGCAATAATCATAACGCCCCTTCACCATCCATCACCACACTTCCTGTATATCCCTGCCATCAACACTGTGCTAAAAAACTCCAGTCATGGTGGAATGTTATATATGCGTAAGATAACTCTCCAGTACTGTGTAAGATAACTCTCCAGTACTGTGTAAGATAACTCTCCAGTACTGTGTAAGATAACTCTCCAGTACTGTGTAAGATAACTCTCCAGTACTGTGTAAGATAACTCTCCAGTACTGTGTAAGATAACTCTCCAGTACTGTGTAAGATAACACTCCAGTACTGTGTAAGATAACTCTCCAGTACTGTTTAAGATAACTCTCCAGTACTGTGTAAGATAACTCTCCAGTACTGTGTAAGATAACACTCCAGTACTGTGTAAGATAACTCTCCAGTACTGTGTAAGATAACTCTCCAGTACTGTGTAAGATAACACTCCAGTACTGTGTAAGATAACACTCCAGTACTGTGTAAGATAACTCTCCAGTACTGTGTAAGATAACACTCCAGTACTGTGTAAGATAACTCTCCAGTACTGTGTAAGATAACACTCCAGTACTGTGTAAGATAACTCTCCAGTACTGTGTAAGATAACTCTCCAGTACTGTGTAAGATAACTCTCCAGTACTGTGTAAGATAACTCTCCAGTACTGTGTAAGATAACTCTCCAGTACTGTGTAAGATAACTCTCCAGTACTGTGTAAGATAACTCTCCAGTACTGTGTAAGATAACACTCCAGTACTGTGTAAGATAACTCTCCAGTACTGTGTAAGATAACACTCCAGTACTGTGTAAGATAACACTCCAGTACTGTCTAAGATAACACTCCAGTACTGTGTAAGATAACTCTCCAGTACTGTGTAAGATAACACTCCAGTACTGTGTAAGATAACTCTCCAGTACTGTGTAAGATAACACTCCAGTACTGTGTAAGATAACACTCCAGTACTGTGTAAGATAACTCTCCAGTACTGTGTAAGATAACTCTCCAGTACTGTGTAAGATAACACTCCAGTACTGTGTAAGATAACACTCCAGTACTGTGTAAGATAACTCTCCAGTACTGTGTAAGATAACACTCCAGTACTGTGTAAGATAACACTCCAGTACTGTGTAAGATAACTCTCCAGTACTGTGTAAGATAACACTCCAGTACTGTCTAAGATAACACTCCAGTACTGTGTAAGATAACTCTCCAGTACTGTGTAAGATAACACTCCAGTACTGTGTAAGATAACTCTCCAGTACTGTGTAAGATAACACTCCAGTACTGTGTAAGATAACACTCCAGTACTGTGTAAGATAACTCTCCAGTACTGTGTAAGATAACTCTCCAGTACTGTGTAAGATAACACTCCAGTACTGTGTAAGATAACACTCCAGTACTGTGTAAGATAACTCTCCAGTACTGTGTAAGATAACACTCCAGTACTGTGTAAGATAACACTCCAGTACTGTGTAAGATAACTCTCCAGTACTGTGTAAGATAACACTCCAGTACTGTGTAAGATAACTCTCCAGTACTGTGTAAGATAACACTCCAGTACTGTGTAAGATAACTCTCCAGTACTGTGTAAGATAACGCTCCAGTACTGTGTAAGATAACTCTCCAGTACTGTGTAAGATAACACTCCTGTACTGTGTAAGATAACTCTCCAGTACTGTGTAAGATAACACGCCAGTACTGTGTAAGATAACACTCCAGTACTGTGTAAGATAACACTCCAGTACTGTGTAAGATAACACTCCAGTACTGTGTAAGATAACACTCCAGTACTGTGTAAAATAACACTCCAATATTGTGTAAGATAACACTCCAGTACTGTGTAAGATAACACTCCAATATTGTGTAAGATAACACTCCAGTACTGTGTAAGATAACACTCCAGTACTGTAAGATAACTCTCCAGTACTGTGTAAGATAACACTACAGTACTGTGTAAGATAACACTCCAGTACTGTGTAAGATAACACTCCAGTACTGTATAAGATAACACTCCAGTACTGTATAAGATAACACTCCAGTACTGTGTAAGATAACACTCCAGTACTGTGTAAGATAACTCTCCAGTACTGTGTAAGATAACCCTACAGTACTGTGTAAGATAACACTACAGTACTGTGTAAGATAACACTCCAGTACTGTGTAAGATAACACTCCAGTACTGTATAAGATAACACTCCAGTACTGTATAAGATAACACTCCAGTACTGTGTAAGATAACACTCCAATATTGTGTAAGATAACACTCCAGTACTGTGTAAGACAACACTCCAGTACTGTGTAAGATAACACTCCAGTACTGTGTAAGATAACACTCCAGTACTGTATAAGATAACACTCCAGTACTGTATAAGATAACACTCCAATATTGTGTAAGATAACACTCCAGTACTGTGTAAGATAACACTCCAGTACTGTGTAAGATAACACTCCAGTACTGTGTAAGATAACACTCCAGTACTGTATAAGATAACACTCCAGTACTGTATAAGATAACACTCCAATATTGTGTAAGATAACACTCCAGTACTGTGTAAGATAACACTCCAGTACTGTGTAAGATAACACTCCAGTATTTTAGTGTTGAATAAAATGTATTCTCTCCAAAAACGAGTTGAGTCTTGTCTCCCAGACCATGGTTGGTCACCTGTTCTTCTTGATATACGTAAATGGCCTGCCGGAGGAAACTGAATGTAAGTATCACTGCTTGCGCATAATGTGAAACTAATAAGGACGATAACAACTGGAAAGGACATGGAGAGGATCCAAGATTAATTGAACAATTTGTAAGTGTAAGCAGGAAAGTGGTTACTACACTTCAATCCTGACAAGTGCAAAGTAATGAGAATTTGAGAGGTAATGAACATACTACAACCTGGGAGTGTGATACTGCAAACATACAAGAAAATAGACCTGGGAGTAATTATGATACCAAGTGTTAGTAATATTTATTCTAACACGACTCACGAAATCGTAATGACGCCATTGCAAACAAATCATACCACGGGCGGGGCTTGAATCCGCGGTTTATGTACTCTGGTCTGTACTCTAGAGTGGACAACTTTATTCAAGCTTCTCTAACAGTTACTCTGTATCACGTAACTTTCCTTCTAACAGCCCACCCTGGCTGGCCATAGGCCGAGCAGTCAAGATCAGGCCAGGACAGAAGGCAGACTTACAGAAAAACACTGTCAATATAAAATGACAGACCGTCTAGTTGCGTGACTGTTACCAAAATTCATCAGTCTGAACCCCCATAACACAAGCATACCAACATAAATACATTACTCAGAGTGCAACTTCAGCAGCATGTACAATACTAGCTGACCTAAGAAATTATTTATGAAGATATACCAAGAGTGTTGATCTTATTTCCTTCTCATGAACACTCTTACAAGCTTCTGCTTACATTCAGTACATACATACCTTTACTTTTTTATCTGATTCTTAGTAGGTCTTAATCCTAGAAAACCTGGTGTGAAATCGGGAGAGATAATTCCACTACTACTAACAGATAACACAAAGAGGAATTACCGGACTCTCAGATGCCTTCAACGAGAACTCTTATAGGTAAGTCAAGTTAGGTGGTGATTAGCCGGGCTGTGGTGCTTATGTTGGAGTGGGTGGGGCAAGCAACAACAGACTGACTGATCAGGACACAACCGGGAGACCCTGTTTCTGGCAGACAGCGAAAACAGTAACCCTCAGTCTGAACTGTCTACAAGTGAACTACAGGTAAACATACAATACATACTCCACTACACACATACACACACACGCACGCACGCACGCGCGCGCACACACACACACACACACACACACACACACACACACACACACACACACACACACACACACCACAAACTCACCCCCATGAACGTTCACTATCATACTCACCAACATGAACGTTCACTACCACACTCACCAACATGAACGTTCACTACCACACTCACCAACATGAACGTTCACTACCACACTCACCAACATGAACGTTCACTACCACACTCACCAACATGAACGTTCACTACCACACTCACCAACATGAACGTTCACTACCACACTCATCAACATGAACGTTCACTACCACACTCACCAACATGAACGTTCACTACCACACTCATCAACATGAACGTTCACTACCACACTCACCAACATGAACGTTCACTACCACACTCATCAACATGAACGTTCACTACCACACTCATCAACATGAACGTTCACTACCATACTCATCAACATGAATGTTCACTACTATGCTCACCAACATGAACGTTCACTATCACTCACCAACATGAACGTTCACTATCATACCAACATGCACGTTCACTACCATACTCACCAACATGAACGTTCACCACCATACTCACCAACATGCACGTTCACTACCATACTCACCAACATGAACGTTCACTACTGTACTCACCAACATGAACGTTCGCTACTATACTCACCAACATGAACGTTCACTACTATATTCACCAACATGAACGTTCACTACTATATTCACCAACATGAACGTTCACTATCACACTCACCAACATGAACGTTCACTATCACACTCACCAACATGAACGTTCACTATCACACTCACCAACATGAACGTTCACTACCACAAAAAAAACTGCCAAACTCACCACATAAAACACTGCCATTCACCAAACTGCATCACCAATATCCAATTAAATTTACCAATTAAACTACTAGCGTCAGAGGCAGCCCATCTAATAAATAAAATCCTCAATGTTGGTTTGTTACTACAATACGCCGTGCAAACATGAAAGTGGCGAGTATAAGAGACAAGAGAAGGTTGACGCTGCTAGCCTCATATACCACAGATAAACAAGTCCCAACATAAAACGTAAACAATAAGAGCTCCATATGAGTGTGTTTAACATTATCTCCAACACTGTCCTTACGCTATTGATGGTTGAATGTAATCATCAACAATTTTTGAAATAATATTAGCCTTCAGTAATACCTGGAGGGTATTCCGAGGGTGTAAGCACAGTGTTGGAGATAATGTTAGTCATCAGCAGTGTAAACACAATGTTAGTCAACAGCAGTGTAAGGAGTGTTGGAAATGTTTATTTATAACTGATACAACAACTAATAAGTGGGTTTATTAAAGACCTGTAATACAGAAAAAGTATATCAGACGACGTGTCTTTTTATACTGCATTATATACCTATAATGTTAATAGCTAGAACACAATGCACAATCAAACCAGAACAACATACCCAACCAGAGACCGTCCCCTTAAACACTTATCATTCCACTGTTGTGAAGACTGTGAATTGGGTCATGATGACGAGTGACTTACTAGACAGCACTCAGTGGCTGCCTGGTTGCTGTTCCCGCCGCAGGACTTTTAACACCTTTTATTTTTATTTTGTTTTCGTTGCGATATGCTAAAATTGGTTATTTTTCAGAGGACACCCTAACATAACTGAGAAATTTGCTGCAAACCATATATGAGGAATCTACTTAGATACTGGGAAGATGGGTAGCCAACTAAGTTTTAGGTTACGAGACTGAGAAGGAAGCTGATAGCATCGGTTAAATGATCAAAATGTCCATTGAGTTGGTCGTAATATGATGCGCATCAGCATTATCTAAATGTTTTTGTTGACTAGCAAAATACCACTCCTTGGATTCTTGAATAACTGGGAAGGTGGGCAGATAGATTTTTAACTTCCTCACAAACAGAACCCGAAGAGATGTAGTAAACGGAGTGAAATCAGGGGCTGTTACTGTGAAAAATTTTGTCTCCTAAGGCACAGTATTCGCCCCACTTTTCCTCGTTCTTTTCTGACATAGACAAGGATATCATTCAAAGCACTGCATCGTCCGTAGACAAGTATCTTCACCAGGTGCCAGATCAACCAGTGTGTAGTGGATATGTGGTTGTCTCATCACTGCCACCATTGTTATACCAGGGTTGACCAGTGTTTTCTGAGGCACAAAGTTGGTTCCCACCACTGCCACCATTATTATACAAGGGTTGACTAGTGTCTTCTGAGGCACAGGGTTGTCCCACCACTGCCACCAGTGTGTGATATAGTCCAGCTGGGCTTGTGAGGTCTCTGGGGAGACCTAATTTAACCAATTATATGGTCACACCTTGCCTTGGCAAACGTCTGTAGCCACGCCCACGTCTGAGGTCTTTTGTTCTTGACGGCGTCAGACCTAGGCGTCAGGTCGTACACGTGGTTGTGGAGGGTGCTTGGACCACCATAAAAGCCCAAGGAAGAGCATGATCAGGAGATTCGAGCGGAGCTGCTGCTGGGGTGCAGAGCTCCTGAGCACTGGGATATATAGGAGACGTACTCACTCGCTGGGATACCTCAGGTAGAGTGGGTAGAGGTCTCACAAGTGTTATAACAGGGATGGAGTCGTCCCATTACCGTCAGCAGAGTTAATTAGCAAAAGCCACTTCTAAACTAGCTTAAGTGAAGACTGGATAATACACTACTTCCTAAGGGAGCGGTGAGGTTCACGCGCGCGGAGCAAAAAAAAATTCGAAAAAATATGAAAATGGAGTTATTGTTACCAAAAAATAGCTGAACTTTCTGGCTACACTCTGGTATAATTATTATCCTTGTACGATGTTTCTAAAAGGAATTACAGCCATTTATAACAGGCATGGTGACAGCGCTGACGCGTCATATTGCGTAAGAAGCGCTGACGCGGCTTTGTTTACGTTTTTCCCCCTTGTTATTTTTATCGTTTTCGTATATCTTTATGTCTAATATAATACAAATTCACTGTCTGAGATCATGCCCGAGCGGGCGGAGCTAATATGGTCAAGTAACCAGTCAGGTACCCTGGGTATTAAGCCCCCTCTTGACCAGAGTTAACATTAACCACTTACTTGCTTAGGATAAAATCAACTCTCACTAATACTTAAATCATTGTACTCTCTAGACAGGAAAAATAGTTAAATTAGACACATGTGCAACTCTTGGGTATCTTTATTGATACCCAAGAGTTGCACATGTGTCTAATTTAACAACATGTCGGTTCTTTGAACCATTTATCTACAGGAAAAATATTGTATACTAAAGACCCCCCCCCTCGTTCAAGGTAGGAAAGACTGTTGAGCTGGAAAAAGCAGAGAATTTTCACTGGAGAAGCCAGGCCCCAGACCAAGCAGAAGGGAGAAACTATCGAAATAGGTAACAGGTAAATCACAGTCACGGGTAATCCCAGTTCCCTGCAAATATAAGACAGATTATATATTGACAATTATGTTGTTATAATTAAAATATTCGCTCAGTCTCAGTGACTCAGTGTTAACGTCCAGTAATAACATGTACCCATATATTCAGTACTATTATTAAAATATTGTATTACCTTATTATTTGGAAGACTTACCGTGATTTTCACCTATACTTGTCCTCATTACGGCTTCTCTGAAATTTTATATAATATATTGGGCGCTGGTTAAGTGGTAAATAAGTGTGCTGCTCAAGCGAGAAGGAAAGGTGGGGTTAAGTGGTTTAACAAGGGTCACGTGAAGAGGTTCGTTCATTTTCCATGGGTAAGACAAGTAGTCAAGTGCTCCTCCACTTAAGTGGTTGACTGAATAAGAGGTTTATCAGTAGAATGCGAGGTACGTCCTCGCCCCCCTTCCAGTCTATGACAGTCTGCAGATGACACCATAAATGATAAACAAAACATGCAGATGCCAAGAAAGAAAGCCTGTAGGTTACCTTATATAAACAAAGACTTCTAGTGGGCCAATGGCAACAACGTGATGTTTCAGTTACTCCGTAATGAAAGACTGAGAAAATAAAGACTGGAACGGAGTATAAAGCAAACTCTAATTACTCAATAAAGCGTAAGACTAATGTGATACGTGATAAGCTCTCACCTACAAGGATCACAACAGTGTCACTATCACAACCGTAAGAAAAATAACCGACAGGATAATCTACAACTGGAAAATTCAAGGACTGGTCCCAAATCTGCACACACACACAAATCATTCCCCATAAAGGTATGAGGTTGGCAGATGGTGCAAAATACCCTTAATGAAACCAGGGATGCAACGAGTACGATGTGAAAGGACCAAGAATTTAGTGCTCTCCCATCATGCAAGGTGGGGATAACCAGCATACCCCTGGCTGTCTTCATGAAAGATCTGGACAGATTCTCAAGTCAGTACCTGATTAGACGAACTGTGGTTCTTACGTTGAACTTTCTGCAGCTAGCACCAACAGCCTGGTTGATCAAGTCCTCCACCCGGCCGAGGGGGCAAATATTGTTAAAATATTTTTGAAAGCTTTCGAGAGTTTTCCTACTATCGCAGCCCGACCCTGGGCCAGGCTTGTCTGGTGCTTACCTGATCAACCACGCTGTTACTGCCGGCAGCCTGCTGGCCCACACATACAGCATAGCCTGGTTGATCTGGTACCGATTCTCAGAACACACTTTAGGTAGGTAGGTATGTAGTTCCTTTTGGGGTCACCGTCCCCGCAGTCTGGTTCCAAACAAGGCCTCCTAGTTGCTGGCCTGATAGCTCAGGCTGTTGGTGCATACTACCCGTAGTCCATCTGTTTTGAGGAACATACCGAGTTCCCTCCTGAAGACAGCCAGAGGTTTGTTTTCCTAGCCTTAAAACAACTGAGGCGAAGAGAAAACTAGTTTTTGCGAAGGCCATAAAATATAAGCTTGAGCCTCTCCATGTAACACCTGGTGGTGATAACTGTAGTCTCCACGTGGGCCTCCCCATGTAACACCTGGTGGTGATAACTGTAGTCTCCACGTGGGCCTCCCCATGTAACACCTGGTGGTGATAACTGTAGTCTCCACGTGGGCCTCCCCATGTAACACCTGGTGGTGATAACTGTAGTCTGCACGTGGGCCTCCCCATGTAACACCTGGTGGTGATAACTGTAACTGTATGTAACACCTGGTGGTGATAACTGTAGTCTCCACGTGGGCCTCCCCATGTAACACCTGGTGGTGATAACTGTAGTCTCCACGTGGGCCTCCCCATGTAACACCTGGTGGTGATAACTGTAGTCTCCACGTGGGCCTCCCCATGTAACACCTGGTGGTGATAACTGTAGTCTCCACGTGGGCCTCCCCATGTAACACCTGGTGGAGATAACTGTAGCGAGTCTCCTAGTGGACAACTCTCAGACACACAGTTGCTTATGCATCCATGACACTAACACACGTGCTCTTTCACACGTCCCTCGTAATGACCCTGCACTGGAGACCAAGAATCAGAAAGACTTGGTCTGGGACCGGGTCACGGGATTCGTTGACTCCGGGAACGTCCTTCACATATCCTTCAGGGCAAGAGTTACAAGGCGGGACCAGGAGCAATATCCAGACCACTGCAAATTACAGCTAAGCGAGTACAACTACAGCTGATTATATACAGTATATATATATATATATATATATATATATATATATATATATATATATATATATATATATATATATATATATATATATATATATATATATATATATATATATATATATATATATATATATATATATATATATATATATATATTAAAAGATGGGGTGGTAGGGGAAGTGGAATAATCAAACGGCTTCAGGAAGAAATCCAAATATTCTTCCTTGAAGCCTTTTTATCCACTTCTCCGAGGCTATGGGTCCCACAATTTACACCAGAGGTGGACCAAAATAAATAATATATATATATATATATATATATATATATATATATATATATATATATATATATATATATATATATATATTTTTATTATCACACCGGCCGATTATGTTACTTTGCTCACACTCCAACAGCACGTCAAGTATTAAAAACCATTTGTCTCCATTCACTCCTATCAAACACGCTCACGCATGCCTGCTGGAAGTCCAAGCCCCTCGCACACAAAACCTCCTTTACCCCCTCCCTCCAACCCTTCCTAGGCCGACCCCTACCCCGCCTTCCTTCCACTACAGACTGATACACTCTTGAAGTCATTCTGTTTCGCTCCATTCTCTCTACATGTCCGAACCACCTCAACAACCCTTCCTCAGCCCTCTGGACAACAGTTTTGGTAATCCCACACCTCCTCCTAACTTCCAAACTACGAATTCTCTGCATTATATTCACACCACACATTGCCCTCAGACATGACATCTCCACTGCCTCCAGCCTTCTCCTCGCTGCAACATTCATCACCCACGCTTCACACCCATATAAGAGCGTTGGTAAAACTATACTCTCATACATTCCCCTCTTTGCCTCCAAGGACAAAGTTCTTTGTCTCCACAGACTCCTAAGTGCACCACTCACTCTTTTTCCCTCATCAATTCTATGATTCACCTCATCTTTCATAGACCCATCCGCTGACACGTCCACTCCCAAATATCTGAATACGTTCACCTCCTCCATACTCTCTCCCTCCAATCTGATATTCAATCTTTCATCACCTAATCCTTTTGTTATCCTCATAACCTTACTCTTTCCTGTATTCACCTTTAATTTTCTTCTTTTGCACACCCTACCAAATTCATCCACCAATCTCTGCAACTTCTCTTCAGAATCTCCCAAGAGCACAGTGTCATCAGCAAAGAGCAGCTGTGACAACTCCCACTTTGTGTGTGATTCTTTATCTTTTAACTCCACGCCTCTTGCCAAGACCCTCGCATTTACTTCTCTTACAACCCCATCTATAAATATATTAAACAACCACGGTGACATCACACATCCTTGTCTAAGGCCTACTTTTACTGGGAAAAAATTTCCCTCTTTCCTACATACTCTAACTTGAGCCTCACTATCCTCGTAAAAACTCTTCACTGCTTTCAGTAACCTACCTCCTACACCATACACTTGCAACATCTGCCACATTGCCCCCCTATCCACCCTGTCATACGCCTTTTCCAAATCCATAAATGCCACAAAGACCTCTTTAGCCTTATCTAAATACTGTTCACTTATATGTTTCACTGTAAACACCTGGTCCACACACCCCCTACCTTTCCTAAAGCCTCCTTGTTCATCTGCTATCCTATTCTCCGTCTTACTCTTAATTCTTTCAATTATAACTCTAGCATACACTTTACCAGGTACACTCAACAGACTTATCCCCCTATAATTTTTGCACTCTCTTTTATCCCCTTTGCCTTTATACAAAGGAACTATGCATGCTCTCTGCCAATCCCTAGGTACCTTACCCTCTTCCATACATTTATTAAATAATTGCACCAACCACTCCAAAACTATATCCCCACCTGCTTTTAACATTTCTATCTTTATCCCATCAATCCCGGCTGCCTTACCCCCTTTCATTTTACCTACTGCCTCATGAACTTCCCCCACACTCACAACTGGCTCTTCCTCACTCCTACAAGATGTTATTCCTCCTTGCCCTATACACGAAATCACAGCTTCCCTATCTTCATCAACATTTAACAATTCCTCAAAATATTCCTTCCATCTTCCCAATACCTCTAACTCTCCATTTAATAACTCTCCTCTCCTATTTTTAACTGACAAATCCATTTGTTCTCTAGGCTTTCTTAACTTGTTAATCTCACTCCAAAACTTTTTCTTATTTTCAACAAAATTTGTTGATAACATCTCACCCACTCTCTCATTTGCTCTCTTTTTACATTGCTTCACCACTCTCTTAACTTCTCTCTTTTTCTCCATATACTCTTCCCTCCTTGCATCACTTCTACTTTGTAAAAACTTCTCATATGCTAACTTTTTCTCCCTTACTACTCTCTTTACATCATCATTCCACCAATCGCTCCTCTTCCCTCCTGCACCCACTTTCCTGTAACCACAAACTTCTGCTGAACACTCTAACACTACATTTTTAAACCTACCCCATACCTCTTCGACCCCATTGCCTATGCTCTCATTAGCCCATCTATCCTCCAATAGCTGTTTATATCTTACCCTAACTGCCTCCTCTTTTAGTTTATAAACCTTCACCTCTCTCTTCCCTGATGCTTCTATTCTCCTTGTATCCCATCTACCTTTTACTCTCAGTGTCGCTACAACTAGAAAGTGATCTGATATATCTGTGGCCCCTCTATAAACATGTACATCCTGAAGTCTACTCAACAGTCTTTTATCTACCAATACATAATCCAACAAACTACTGTCATTTCGCCCTACATCATATCGTGTATACTTATTTATCCTCTTTTTCTTAAAATATGTATTACCTATAACTAAACCCCTTTCTATACAAAGTTCAATCAAAGGGCTCCCATTATCATTTACACCTGGCACCCCAAACTTACCTACCACACCCTCTCTAAAAGTTTCTCCTACTTTAGCATTCAAGTCCCCTACCACATATATATTCTAGGTAGTAGGTTGGTAGACAGCAACCACCCAGGGAGGTACTACCGTCCTGCCAAGTGAGTGTAAAACGAAAGCCTGTAATTGTTTTACATGATGATAGGATTGGTGTCCTTTTTTCTGTCTCATGAACATGCAAGATTTCAGGTACGTCTTGCTACTTCTACTTACACTTAGGTCACACTACACATACATGTACAAGCATATATATACACACACCCCTCTGGGTTTTCTGCTATTTTCTTTCTAGTTCTTGTTCTTGTTTATTTCCTCTTATCTCCATGGGGAAGTGGAACAGAATTCTTCCTCCGTAAGTCATGCGTGTTGTAAGAGCCGACTAAAATGCCGGGAGCAAGGGGCTAGTAACCCCTTCTCCTGTATATATTACTAAATGTATATATATATATATATATATATATATATATATATATATATATATATATATATATATATATATATATATATATTTCCCACCGAGGCAGGGTGGCCCAAAAGGAAAAACGAAAGAGAGAGAGAGAGAGAGAGTATATGTCGTGTCGAATAGGTAAAACTGGTCAATTAGCAAAAACTCATTTAAAATTAAGTCCTTTCTAAAATTTTCTCTTATACGTTTAGAGATATTTTTTCATTTATGTTAATGTAAAAATTATTAATTTTGTACCAAAAGAACCTTAGAAAACTTACCTAACCTTAATATAACAACAATTTAGCCTAATCCTACCAAATATATTTTAATTAAGTTTACAATAATTTAATAATAAACACAGTGAAATATACTTTTTCGTTAAGTTCAGAATGATTTTTGCGAAATTATTGCATACACAAATTTTCGCTTACCTATTCGGCAAGAAGAGCATTGGTATTTAAGCCAAAATAGTAAGTTTTCCCTATTCGGCACGACATATATAAGTCGTGCTGAACAGGTAAAACTTGCGATTTCGGTTTAAATAGCAACACTCTTCTTGCCGAATAAGTCAAGTGAAAATTTGTGTATGCAATAATTTCGCAAAAATTATCCTGAACCTAACGAAAAAAAAAATTTCATTGTGTGTGTTTATTATTAAATTATTGTAAACTTATCTAAAATATATTTAGTTGGATTAGGCTAAATTAAATTGCGCTTGTTATAATAAGGTTAGGCAAGTTTTTTAAGTTCTTTTGGTACAAAATTATTAATTTTTACATTAACATAAATGGAAAAATATATCTTTTAACGTATAGGAGAAAATTTTAGAAAGGATTTAATTTTAAATGAGTTCTTGCTAATTGACCAATGCTATCTATTCGGCACCACATTATTATTATTATGTGTGTGTGTGTGTGTGTGTGTGTGTGTGTGTGTGTGTGTGTGTGTGTGTGTGTGTGTGTGTGTGTGTGTGTGTGTGTGTGTGTGTGTGTGTGTGGTGTGTATGTGTGTGTGTGTGTGTATGTGGTGTGTGTATGTATGTGTGTGTGTGTATGTGGTGTGTGCATGTATGTATGTACTCATATTTATACTTAAGGCCATGGATAATGTTTTCTTGCCTTTTCTGGGAAATGTGGTGTTCTACGAATTTGATCCTGAGGCAGAATGAACGGGCTGTCAATGGCTGCTTCAAAGTCAACTAGGAAGAGAGCTACTTCACAAACTACGGAGATATCGGCGGTGTTCTGAGTCTTATTCATGAAAACTTGTGAGGGTCTTCCATCTGTGGACTGATGAGCGGTGAACTGCACACACAGTCTTGTGACCGGTGTTCACTCATTTCCTGTCTTATTTTAATTTTCTCATTGAAAGTCCAAGTTTTGCAAGTTTTGATGACTGTGGAATTCCACGAGTCTAGTCCTGGAGAAGAATGCATGGGCATGCTGTCACTGGCTTCTTCAAAGTCAATCGGGGAGAGGCTTACATCAGAAATTTTGGAGATGATATTTTGCGTCTTATTCATTAAAAATTAGTTAAGGTTTTCAATCTGTAAGTTGATGAGTAGTTCACTGGAAACATATATTGTGACTTCGGTATTTCAATTATTTCCTTACTATGGAAAAAGACACTTATGTACATTTCAAGATATTTCCTTACAATGTGTTTTATCTCCTTTAAATAAAAGTCAGATACTGGATAAGGTACAGTATTTGTCAGTCAGGTCCAGCAGCAGTCGTCTACAGTTGATAAATACGACACATGTGCAACAGTTAGGTACCTTTATTACGAAACTTTTCATCTACACAGTAGGCTTCTCAGTCGAGTACAGAAAAGGCAGCAGAAGCAGTAACGATGTAAAGACGATGTAATCAGTCCATCACCCCAGGCGCCTAGGGTGATATGTCTTATCAACTTGTCAGTATTGTATACCATTATCATATTCAGTCTACAGCACTAGCTATGTGACTCGGGCACCTCTAAGTTAGCGCCTAAGGAAGATGTAGCTATAGTCCTGAGTGCTATTGGTAAGCCAGCGGTCGTTGCCTCTGGTGACCATCGGATCAGTGAAGCTATTGGTGCTAGCCAGGGTCAATGTTTGAGTGTTATCATATTCATAAGGAAGTGCTAAACCAATAAGGGTTAAGGGCTTCCCTAGAAAATGAAAAGTGATCAGGTGCAATTTCGTGGATTAGGAGCCCTTCATTAGTAATGAATGAAGCATGTGTGCAACACTTGGGTATCTTTATATGCCGAAACGTTTCGTCCGCACAGCAGGTTTCTTCAGTCGAATAATGAAATGATTTGATACTGGAGAAAGTGAAGGGATAATCTTGAGGTACTGAGTCCCTCAGCCTGAGATACTGAAGGTCTTAAGAGACTGAACACCTGTCAAGACTGAGGGAGTAAATACCTCAAAATTACCTCAACACTTCTCTCACGATTTCCTTATTAAATTATCAGTTTGCTCGACCGAAGACGCCTGCTGTGTGAGAGAAATGTTTCTGCAACTATACACCAGGGTTACACAAGTGTCTTCAGTGTCAGTATTGTATACTATAAATAATATGGCTAGCGTCAGGGCGGGTAGAACCCTGGAAAGCGACCACAGGCACATCACAGGTGGAGGTGAGTGAGCCAAGTGACCGTGATTCAACTAGTGAGGTGTGAGATGCAACCAGGCGAGGCAGCTAAGCATGAGGCCATGTGTGAACAGGTTCTGTGATGGTAGCGAGACAAGGCTATCTACCGTGCTGCTGCTGCATTCCTCAACTTGTTATACCACGCTGATAACTCCACGAGAAAGCAGCAGCAACCAAGTTAATTGTGGTGACGAGGTCACAAGTGAACCTTGAAGTTCCTTGAAGTATTCCCTCACACTTGTCACTCACCTTGTGGAGCTGAGGTGATGTAAGCACTAGTCCCAAAGAATTTAAAAAAAAAATAGAAAGTATGTCCACTCATTCAGTACCTGGACAAGATTCACCGACTTCCTTATTTACAAAAAAACGTGAAAAGTATCACTAGCATGAGCACTCAGTGCCCACTGGAGAAAGAACTTAGATCTAGGTGAAATAGCAGAGAGCTTAAAGAGTGCAGATGTAGCTCCTTTGCATAAGGAGGCAGTAGAATATTAGCTAAAATTAGATCAGAAGCCTTAACATCCCACAGTGAAAGAATTATGAAATGCCATATTGCAAACTTTAAGGAACAGAACAATCTGCACAATCCAAACCAGAATGGATTTAGAGCTGGGAGAGCATGTTTGTCACAATTATGACAGAATTACGAAGGCACTGGACGAAAACCAAAACACTGACGTGGTATTTATTCACTGATCACACCCAAAATAAGAGTGATAGGTATAATGACGAAAGTAGGAAAATACTTCTTCAACTTTGCAGAAAGAAGATAAATAATAGCAAACAGAGTAAAATCCAGAATTTGGAAAGTAAAAAGCTCAGGATCCCAGGGTATAGTCCTGGAGCCTCTGCTGTTTATTTTCCTCATAACAGACATAAATTAACTTGCCATATTTCCGTATCATTATATACGGATACCAAAATAAGCATAAAAATAATTTCGGTAGAAGTCAGGGACAAACTGCAAAAAGATATAAGCAGGCTTTCCAGAGGACAGTGCGGAATAACATAACGCTCACTGGTGATAGGTTCCAGCTGCTTAGATATGGAAAGAAACAACTCAAAAGGGAGACTGCATACAAAGCTCAAGAGGATAATCAAATCTAACAAAAAGAACACGTGCAAGACCTGGGAGTAATTACTCCAACTGACCTTTCTTTCAAAGATCACAATAAGGCAAATGTCAACAGCCAGGCAAACAACGGGGTGGATAATGAGAACTTTTAAAACAGAGGAAGTACCACTCAAATCGCTTGTGCTCTCTTGTTTAGAATACTATTCCGTAATGATGGCTCCATTCAAGGCAGAGGCGATATTAAAGCTTGAACAGATACAGATTAATTACGGTATTAAGTCTTAAATATTGTCAGTGGAACAGAAGAGATAGAGATTTACGATAATATATACGTGGAAAGTATTTGAGGCCGTGTCCTACATTTGCACACTGCTATAACAGCATACGCAAGTCGGCGATATGGTAGAAAATGTGCAATAAACCCAGGGAAAAGCAAGAGCATTGTGGGCACAATAGGACAACATTGCATCAACATCTTAGCAGAAATCAGAAACATTGCTGGGACAAGTATAGAAGTCTTCAAAAAGAAACTGGACACGTATCCCCCAACAAGTGCCAGCTCAACCAGAATATGTGGGCCAGCGGGCCACTAGCAGCAACAGCCTAGCTGACCAAGTAAGCACCAGACAAACATAGCCAAGAAACGGGCTGCGGAGTAAGAACTCTCAAAATCATTCAAACGTATATCAAAGGCTGACAAAGGCTGTGGTGAAACATGGCAAAATTTGAGCTAGCTTTCTACCCGCTATACTGAGATTATACTGAGTAGCAGCACACTGAGAATATAACAATTTTACTTTAAAAACAAATAATAATATGATAAAACTGGTTTTAAAACCGTCTGGAGTACCTGGAGTTTACCTGGAGAGAGTTCCGGGGGTCAACGCCCCCGCGGCCCGGTCTGTGACCAGGCCTCCTGGTGGATCAGAGCCTGATCAAGTGGAAGTGGAAGTGGAAGTGGAAGTGGAAACTATCGAACTTAAGCTAAATGACTCTTACAGGAACCAGGAGAGGCAGGAGGAGCTTAAAGCTATTAGTGAAATTGAAAGAAATTCAAAATATTTCTTTTCATATGCCAAAAACAAGGCAAATACCACATCTAGTATCGGGCCCTTACTCAGACAGGATGGGACTTACACAGATGACAAGGAAATGAGTGAAATATTGAAATCCCAGTAAGACTCTGTGTTTAGTGAACCACTAATCGGTCTGAGGATCGACGACCCAAATGATTTCTTCATGAATGAGCCTCAAAACTCCATAAATGTATGCCAGATTTCCGACATTACCCTAACTCCGATAGATTTCGAAAAAGCCATTGACAACATGCCTATGCACTCAGCCCCGGGCCCAGACTCGTGGAACTCTGTTTTCATTAAGAACTGCAAGAAACCCCTCTCGCGTGCCCTAAGTACACTATGGAGGAGGAGCTTGGACATGGGTGAAATTCCACAGTCACTTAAAACAACGGATATAGCCCCACTCCATAAAGGTGGCAGCAAAGCATTAGCTAAGAACTATAGACCAATAGCTCTGACATCCCACATCATAAAAATCTTTGAAAGAGTGCTAAGAAGCAGGATTGCAAATCACCTGGATTCCCAAAATCTGCACAATCCAGGGCAACATGGGTTCAGGGCAGGTCGCTCCTGCCTCTCACAACTACTGGATCACTATGACATGGCCTTGCATGCACTGGAAGAAAATCAGAATGCAGATGTAATATACACAGACTTTGCAAAAGCATTTGACAAATGCGATCATGGCGTAATAGCCCATAAAATACGTGCTAAAGGAATAACTGGGAAAGTGGGGAGATGGATCTTCAACTTCCTAACAAATCGAACACAAAGAGTAGTGGTCAACAGAGTTAAATCGGAGGCTGCCATAGTGAAGAGCTCTGTTCCACAAGACACAGTACTCGCCCCCATCTTATTCCTTATCCTCATATCAGACATAAACAGAGATATACACCACAGCACCGTATCATCCTTTGCGGATGATACTAGGATCTGCATGAGGCTGTCATCTGCTGAGGACGCGGTTAACCTCCAAGAAGATATAAACAAAGTTTTCCAGTGGGCAACGGTAAACAATATGATGTTCAATGAGGACAAATTCCAACTACTCCGTTATGGAAAACTGGAGGAGATAATAACTAGAACAGAGTATACTACTGACTCCGGCCATACAATAGAGCGGAAAAATAATGTAAGGGACCTGGGAGTAGTAATGTTTGAGGATCTCACTTTCAAGGATCACAACAGTGCCACGATCGCACGTGCAAAGAAAATGATAGGATGGATAATGAGAACTTTCAAAACGAGAGACGCCAAGCCCATGATGATCCTTTTCAAATCACTTGTTCTCTCTAGGCTGGAATACTGCTGTACATTAACATCTCCATACAAAGCAGGTGAAATCGCAGATCTAGAGAGTGTACAGAGATCCTTTACTGCACGTATAAGTTCTGTCAAGCACCTTAACTACTGGGAACGCTTGGAAGTACTTGACTTGTACTCGTTGGAACGCAGGAGGGAGAGATATATCATAATCTACACTTGGAAAATCTTGGAAGGAATGGTCCCAAATCTGCACACAGAAATCACTCCCTACGAAAGTAAAAGACTGGGCAGGCGATGCAAAATGCCGCCAATAAAAAGTAGGGGCGCCATTGGTACACTAAGAGAAAACACCATAAGTGTCCGGGGCCCAAAACTGTTCAACAGCCTCCCATCAAGCATTAGGGGAATTGCCAATAAACCCCTGGCTGCCTTCAAGAGAGAGCTGGACAGATACCTAAAGTCGGTGCCGGATCAGCCGGGCTGTGGCTCGTACGTCGGACTGCGTGCGGCCAGCAGTAACAGCCTAGTTGATCAGGCCCTGATCCATCGGGAGGCCTGGTCGTGGACCGGGCCGCGGGGGCGTTGATCCCCGGAATAACCTGCAGGTAACCTCCAGGTAACCAGGCTGTTGCTGCTGGCTGCACGCAAACCAACGTACGAGCCACAGCCCGGCTGATCCGGAACTGACTTTAGGTGCTTGTCCAGTGCCAGCTTGAAGACTGCCAGGGGTCTGTTGGTAATCCCCCTTATGTGTGCTGGGAGGCAGTTGAACAGTCTCGGGCCCCTGACACTTATTGTATGGTCTCTTAACGTGCTAGTGACACCCCTGCTTTTCATTGGGGGGATGGTGCATCGTCTGCCAAGTCTTTTGCTTTCGTAGTGAGTGATTTTCGTGTGCAAGTCAAGTTGAAGAATGAGACATGTGTGCAACATTTGGGAATCTTTATTGAGGAAATGTTTCGCCACACACTGGCTTCTTCAGTTCTCATCTTCCTCTGTAATTTTCTGTATTGGACTGAATCCACTGGCCGGCGAAACCTTTCCTCAATAAAGATTTCCAAGTGTTGCACAAGTGTCTCAGTGTTTAACAAATAACAGTGGAAAAGCGTCCTCAGTCTCCCACACAGTGTGAAACAAGTGGTCAAGAGGGGATCTCTCGGACTAGTTTCTCTTGTCTTCCAATGTTCCTTCCATCCCACCCTCCACTGCCCTCCCTTCTTTATCTTACCCTCAATCTCTCCTCTGGGATCCCATCCACCACTGCCCTCCCTCCCTCCCACCCTCCATCGACGACCCTCCCCAGCTGTATAATCTCCTCCAGGGGTCTTGAGAGGTCCGGGAGAAAGGAGAGGAAACATCTGGTCAAATACTGTGGGAGAGCTCTTGATGTACTGGGCAACTAAAAGTGTGTGCCCACCACAGTACTTCCACACCTCACTCTTCTATCATAAACTCTACCATCAATACATTCTCCAGCTTTATAGCGTTCAGTAGAGATCTCACACTAAGGCATTATGATACGCTCTACATTACAAGACGCTAATCTCCCTTCTTTCGTTTAGATTTTGATGGCTAATTATATGTAAATATAGGTTAACATACGCTACCCTAACGTAACCTAGAAAACAAATATTAAACTTCCGCAGTATGACAGATTGTGCAGAAATGAAGGATGACAATTTTATAAAAAAAAAAAAGTGCACGCTCTACCTGTAGTACATGTGCTGCCATAAAGTGTTATCACTACGTGTATGTTGGAGGGCCGAGTGGAGGCTGGTGACGTGGTTTGTGCATATAGAAAGGATGGAGCAGCATCATACCTTTACCTTTGATGGTTTTCCTACTCTCACAACTTGGCACTGGGCCAGGTTTATCTGGTGATTACCTGGTCAACCAGGCTGTTGCTGCTGGCGGTGGTCCACATATCCGTCACAGCTTAGCTGATCCGGTGCTTCAAGGAGGAAATGGTTTAGTTTCCTCTTGAAAACTTCTACGCTTGCTCCAGCAGTGTTTCTGATATATTCTGGCAAAAATGTTAAAAAGTCTGAAACTGTGTATGTTGATACAATGTTCTCTCATTGTGCCCATGGCGCCCCTGCCTTTTCCTGGGTTTATTCTACACATTCTCCCATATCTCTCCTCCAGTATGATGCTATGGCAGTGTGCAGATTTATGACTAGACCCTCAAGCAATTTCCACTTACATGTTATCATGTATTTGTCCTCCACTCCAGCGAGAACATATTTAAGACCTTGAGGCATTACCAGTAATTTAATGCTTTACCGGATCTGTGGGCGGTAAATGATCTTTGAATTCGTTCCAGCTCTGATATCTCTCCCGTCAACAACGAAGTCCCCCAAGCGAGAGCGCAGGCACAATTTAATAAAGAGTCGCTAATGACACTATTTACATTGTCCTGAGTCCTCATTATCCAGGTTGTCGTGATATTTGCTTTACTGAGCTCTTTGTAAGAAAGGTTAGTCGATATTATTACACCCAGAGCCATCACATGCTCCTTTCGTTCTATTTGGAGTTCCACTTGTGTTTTATATATAGTGTTCCTTGTGAGTTTTTCATCGTTTTCACATCTAAGCAGTATGAACATGTCACCAGTGAAAGACATTTATTTTCACTGCCCACTGGAAGACTTTGTTTAGTATGACTGAAGGGAAGGATGGGTAGGGGTCGTTCCAGGAAGGGCTGGAGGGAGGGGTGGAGGAAGATTAGTGTGTGAGGGGCTTGAACATCCAACAGCCACGTGTGAGAGCATTAGATCGGAGCAAGAGAAATAAGTGGATTTTGTAACCTCAGGTGTTGTTGGAGTGTAATTAAGGCAACATTTATGAAGAGATTCTGGGAAACCGGTTAGCTGGAGTCCTGGAGGTGGGAAGTATAGTATCCACTAATGGAGCGAGGAGGATGCAGTTTGTAATGTCAAGATACTTCTAACAGGGCAGCGAATGAGTAAATGACGTTAAGTGGGTTGTTGTTGGATCACCCTACCTCAGTGGCAGACAGCCGGTGTGGTAAACAAGACGGAAGTGCACTGCCAAACGTGCCTTCAACTAACCTTGAAAACCCACCCAAAGATACTGTCAGTTTATAAAACCACAACTTAGCCTACTTTTATGTGGAAGGTTAAATAGGATGAGTTTCACATATGCGGTAATTAAACTGCCCTCCCGAGTTAGGAGACCTCACCAGGACAACGAGGAAAGTTAAATATTCCACTCTGAGTTTAATAATTACAGGAGCGTCAAGAGTGTCATTCAAATGCAGCTCAGGTTACCATCATCTGGGAATTACCGTCTCTCAGGATGGCCTATAATATACCAGCCTATCATTCAACCATTTAACTGTTCGTAAGAGAATGAACCCTCGACATTTTACAGTAATAAACCCCAACATTAAACTAATCCAGAATTACAACTACTAAAAGCTCACATTTAATCACAAATAATATAACAAGCACACACATGACCCAAACTACCAGTGACTATTTCATTCTTTTTTATTTAACCCTTAAACTGTCCAAGCAGATCTACGTTCACATGCGTAATGCTCCAAAAGTAGATCTACGGTTTTTTTACATATTTTCAAATATAACAAAAAAAAGTAGATCAAAGTTTTTTTACACGTTGTCAAATGTAAAAAAAGAAAAGAAGATCTACTTTTTCTACATACTTTCAAATGTTGAAAAAACGTAGATCTACGTTTGGACAGTTTAAGGGTTAAGAGAAGCAAAAATCTCGAACAAGCGATACAAGATGCAAAAGAACCACAGGGGGACTTGAAAGATAACTCTAGTCCTTTCGTGTTGCAATCAACACATCAGGAGCTTGCAATGTTGCAGATATGAGTAGGAAGTCCAGGTAGATGCGCTCAAGCGAACTTTAGTTAGTCTTACTGACTAGCTACGGCTATTTTGCACTTTATTTAGGAGTGTGTTAACCACATGTGAGATATTTAGTAAGAGTAATGGAGGCATCATTCCTTGTCAGTAACTCACGACATGCTACCTCAGTCTACTCACCAAACACGCTACTTCAGTCTACTCACCAAACACGCTACTTCAGTCTACTCACCAAACACGCTACTTCAGTCTACTCATCAAACACGCTACTTCAGTCTACTCACCAAACACGCTACTTCAGTCTACTCACCAAACACGCTACTTCAGTCTACTCATCAAACACGCTACTTCAGTCTACTCACCAAACACGCTACTTCAGTCTACTCACCAAACACGCTACTTCAGTCTACTCACCAAACACGCTACTTCAGTCTACTCATCAAACACGCTATTTCAGTCTACTCACCAAACACGCTACTTCAGTCTACTCACTAAACACGCTACTTCAGTCTACTCATCAAACACGCTACTTCAGTCTACTCATCAAACACGCTACTTCAGTCTACTCATCAAACACGCTATTTCAGTCTACTCACCAAACACGCTACTTCAGTCTACTCACCAAACACGCTACTTCAGTCTACTCACCAAACACGCTACTTCAGTCTACTCACCAAACACGCTACTTCAGTCTACTCACCAAACACGCTACTTCAGTCTACTCATCAAACACGCTACTTCAGTCTACTCACCAAACACGCTACTTCAGTCTACTCATCAAACACGCTACTTCAGTCTACTCATCAAACACGCTATTTCAGTCTACTCACCAAACACGCTACTTCAGTCTACTCACTAAACACGCTACTTCAGTCTACTCACCAAACACGCTACTTCAGTCTACTCACCAACAATAAGATAATAAACACACCTTCCCAATACAACACCATCATATCACACTAAAAGTCTCGCCCATTTTCACTGAGATCGGTGCAGACACCCACGATGCAGAAACAGCCCAGGGACTGTAGTCCAACTATACAAACAGTAGTCCACGTTATAGGGGAAACAAGCTACAGCAATTTTTTAACCAAAGTTCGCCACAAATGAGGCCGAGAAGGGGCGATCCTAAGTTTTTAATTAAGCAAACGTGTTCAACCTCGACTCTAGCGTTAAGAGGCACGTAAGTTCCCCCGTCTTCTAATAACATATTCATTTTTCCACTATAATCTACTTTGTCTTTAACTTCTATGGCATTTGCTTTGTTTGTTTCATAAGGTGAAATCTAGTATCTTTCCTTAATTGTGTTGCAGAGGTCTGAGCTTTACTCAGACCTCTGCCACACAGTTGTCCTCAAACATTTGTTAAGTTGTACCATGAATTAAGGAAAGATCTTTAGACTTCACCGAAGTATCTAGTTTATTGTGCACCCATATCCATACTGTGGACGGTGAATATATCGATACACAAAAGGCCTACGAACTAGGCCCCAAACGGGTTAACAGGAATACATCTGGATTTATATCTGCAGCTCATTTATCTGTTACAAGTAAATTTAGGTATCTTATTTCCATTAATAAGATACCTCAACAAGTGAACAATTAAGCACATAGTGTTTAAGATAGTGGTCACAGTGCTGGCCACACACTTTGCATTTGGTTTGATCATGTGTGTGTTTGCCAGACAGTCAACAGTACTACTTGTAACCAAGCTCAAGCCTGGCCACTATATCAGTCTGTTCACATTAAAAATTACTCCATAAACGAACTTATCTATGTTAATAGTAGTGGGACGAGGGGAAGAACCATAGTAGTGAGGCGAGGGGAAGAGCCATAGTAGTGAGGCGAGGGGAAGAGCCATAGTAGTGAGGCGAGGGGAAGAGCCATAGTAGTGAGGCGAGGTGAAGAGCCATAGTAGTGAGGCGAGGGGAAGAGCCATAGTAGTGAGGCGAGGGGAAGAGCCATAGTAGTGAGGCGAGGGGAAGAGCCATAGTAGTGAGGCGAGGTGAAGAGCCATAGTAGTGAGGCGAGGGGAAGAGCCATAGTAGTGAGGCGAGGGGAAGAGCCATAGTAGTGAGGCGAGGGGAAGAGCCATAGTAGTGAGGCGAGGTGAAGAGCCATAGTAGTGGGACGAGGGGAAGAGCCATAGTAGTGAGGCGAGGGGAAGAGCCATAGTAGTGAGGCGAGGGGAAGAGCCATAGTAGTGAGGCGAGGGGAAGAGCCATAGTAGTGAGGCGAGGTGAAGAGCCATAGTAGTGAGGCGAGGGGAAGAGCCATAGTAGTGAGGCGAGGGGAAGAGCCATAGTAGTGAGGCGAGGTGAAGAGCCATAGTAGTGAGGCGAGGGGAAGAGCCATAGTAGTGGGACGAGGGGAAGAGCCATAGTAGTGAGGCGAGGGGAAGAGCCATAGTAGTGGGACGAGGGGAAGAGCCATAGTAGTGAGGCGAGGGGAAGAGCCATAGTAGTGAGGCGAGGTGAAGAGCCATAGTAGTGAGGCGAGGGGAAGAGCCATAGTAGTGAGGCGAGGGGAAGAGCCATAGTAGTGAGGCGAGGGGAAGAGCCATAGTAGTGGGACGAGGGGAAGAACCATAGTAGTGAGGCGAGGGGAAGAGCCATAGTAGTGAGGCGAGGGGAAGAGCCATAGTAGTGAAGCGAGGGGAAGAGCCATAGTAGTGAGGCGAGGTGAAGAGCCATAGTAGTGAGGCGAGGGGAAGAGCCATAGTAGTGAGGCGAGGGGAAGAGCCATAGTAGTGAGGCGAGGGGAAGAGCCATAGTAGAGAGACGAGTAAAAAAGCCATAGTAGAGAGACGAGTAAAAAAGCCATAGTAGAGAGACGAGTAAAAAAGCCATAGTAGAGAGACGAGGGAAAAAGCCATAGTAGAGAGACGAGTAAAAAAGCCATAGTAGAGAGACGAGGGAAAAAGCCATAGTAGAGAGACGAGTAAAAAAGCCATAGTAGAGAGACGAGGGAAAAAGCCATAGTAGAGAGACGAGTAAAAAAAGCCATAGTAGAGCGACGAGAAAAAGATCCATAGTAGAGAGACGAGGGAAAAAGCCATAGTAGAGAGACGAGTAAAAAAGCCACAGTAGAGAGACGAGTAAAAAAGCCATAGTAGAGAGACGAGTAAAAAAGCCACAGTAGAGAGACGAGTAAAAAAGCCATAGTAGAGAGACGAGTAAAAAAGCCACAGTAGAGAGACGAGTAAAAAAGCCACAGTAGAGAGACGAGGGGAAGAGCCATAGTTGAGAGACGAGGGGAAGAGCCATAGTTGAGAGACGAGAACACAAGGAGGAACACTACAACAGGCCTACTGGCTCATACTAGAAAAGTCCTCCTCACACCCAAACCCACCAACACAAATATTCGACCAATTTTCAATGGTACCCAGGGAATAAGTTTTGATAACCTTATTAACCAACGTTCTGAAGGTCCCCTCAAGTCCAAACTTTCTCACTTGTGTACTTATCTAATCTATATTTGAAAGTACCTAACGTTTTAGCTTCAATGATTCTACTAGGGCCAATGACCCTACTGTTCCACTCATGGACCACTCTATTTCCAAACCAGTACTTTTCTACATCGAGGGGGAAGGTTCTAGCAGTGAGACGATGGGAAGGTTCTAGCAGTGAAGCGATGGGAAGGTTCTAGCAGTGAGACGAGAGGGAAGGTTCTAGCAGTGAGACGAGGGGGAAGGTTCTAGCAGTGAGACGATGGGAAGGTTCTAGCAGTGAGACGATGGGAAGGTTCTAGCAGTGAAGCGATGGGAAGGTTCTAGCAGTGAGACGAGAGGGAAGGTTCTAGAAGTGAGACGAGGGGGAAGGTTCTAGCAGTGAGACGAGGGGGAAGGTTCTAGCAGTGAGACGAAGAGGAAGGTTCTAGCAGTGAGACGAGGGGAAGGTTCTAGCAGTGAGACGATGGGAAGGTTCTAGTGGTGAGACGATGGGAAGGTTCTAGCAGTGAGGCGATGGGAAGGTTCTAGCAGTGAGACGAGGGGAAGGTTCTAGCAGTGAGACGAGGGGAAGGTTCTAGCAGTGAGACGAGGGGGAAGGTTCTAGCAGTGAGGCGAGGGGAAGGTTCTAGCAGTGAGACGAAGAGGAAGGTTCTAGCAATGAGACGAGGGGAAGGTTCTAGCAGTGAGACGCGGGGGAAGGTTCTAGCAGTGAGACGAGGGAAAGGTTCTAGCAGTGAGACGAAGAGGAAGGTTCTAGCAGTGAGACGAGGGGAAGGTTCAAGCAGTGAGACGAGGGGGAAGGTTCTAGCAGTGAGACGAGGAGGAAAGTTCTAGCAGTGAGACGAAGAGGAAGGTTCTAGCAGTGAGACGAGGGGAAGGTTCAAGCAGTGAGACGAGGGGGAAGGTTCTAGCAGTGAGACGAGGGGAAGGTTCTAGCAGTGAGACGAAGAGGAAGGTTCTAGCAGTGAGACGGAGGTTCTATCAGTGAAACGAGGAGGGAGGTTCTAGCAGTGAGACGAGGGGGAAGGTTCTAGCAGTGAGACGAAGAGGAAGGTTCTAGCAGTGAGACGAAGAGGAAGGTTCTAGCAGTGAGACGAGGAGGAAGATTCTAGCAGTGAGACGAGGAGGGAGGTTCTAACAGTGAGTCGAGGGGGGGAGGTTCTAGCAGTGAGACGAGGGAGGTTCTAGCAGTGAGACGAGGAAGGTTCTAGCAGTGAGACGAGGAGGGAGGTTCTAGCAGTGAGACGAGGAGGTTCTACAAGTGAGACGAGGTTCTAGCAGTGAGACGAGGAGGGAGGTTCTACAAGTGAGACGAGGAGGTTCTACAAGTGAGACGAGGTTCTAGCAGTGAGACGAGGAGGGAGGTTCTAGCAGTGAGACGAGGGGGAAGGTTCTAGCAGTGAGACGAGGGGGAAGGTTCTAGCAGTGAGACGAGGGGGGAGGTTCTAGCAGTGAGACGAAGAGGAAGGTTCTAGCAATGAGACGAGGGGAAGGTTCTAGCAGTGAGACGCGGGGGAAGGTTCTAGCAGTGAGACGAGGGAAAGGTTCTAGCAGTGAGACGAGGAGGAAAGTTCTAGCAGTGAGACGAAGAGGAAGGTTCTAGCAGTGAGACGAGGGGAAGGTTCAAGCAGTGAGACGAGGGGGAAGGTTCTAGCAGTGAGACGAGGAGGAAAGTTCTAGCAGTGAGACGAAGAGGAAGGTTCTAGCAGTGAGACGAGAGGGAAGGTTCTAGAAGTGAGACGAGGGGGAAGGTTCTAGCAGTGAGACGAGGGGGAAGGTTCTAGCAGTGAGACGAAGAGGAAGGTTCTAGCAGTGAGACGAAGAGGAAGGTTCTAGCAGTGAGACGGAGGTTCTATCAGTGAAACGAGGAGGGAGGTTCTAGCAGTGAGACGCGGGGAAGGTTCTAGCAGTGAGACGAAGAGGAAGGTTCTAGCAGTGAGACGAGGAGGAAGGTTCTAGCAGTGAGACGAGGAGGAAGATTCTAGCAGTGAGACGAGGAGGGAGGTTCTAATAGTGAGTCGAGGGGGGGAGGTTCTAGCAGTGAGACGAGGGAGGTTCTAGCAGTGAGACGAGGAAGGTTCTAGCAGCGAGACGAGGAGGGAGGTTCTAGCAGTGAGACGAGGAGGTTCTACAAGTGAGACGAGGTTCTAGCAGTGAGACGAGGAGGTTCTACAAGTGAGACGAGGTTCTAGCAGTGAGACGAGGAGGGAGGTTCTACAAGTGAGACGAGGAGGTTCTACAAGTGAGACGAGGTTCTAGCAGTGAGACGAGGAGGGAGGTTCTAGCAGTGAGACGAGGGGGAAGGTTCTAGCAGTGAGACGAGGGGGGAGGTTCTAGCAGTGAGACGAGAGGGAAGGTTCTAGCAGTGAGACGAGGAGGTTCTAGCAGTGAGACGAGGAGGTTCTAGCAGTGAGACAAGGGGGAAGGTTCTAGCAGTGAGACAAGGGGGAAGGTTCTAGCAGTGAGACGAGGGGGAAGGTTCTAGCAGTGAGACGAGGAGGGAGGTTCTAGCAGTGAGACGAAGAGGGAGGTTCAAGCAGTGAGACGAGGAGGGAAGTTCAAGCAGTGAGACGAGGAGGTTCTAGCAGTGAGACTAGGGGGAAGGTTCTAGCAGTGAGACGAGGGGAAGGTTCTAGCAGTGAGACGAGGGGGAAGGTTCTAGCAGTGAGACGAGGGGAAAGGTTCTAGCAGTGAGACGAGGAGGTTCTAGCAGTGAGACGAGGGGGAAGGTTCTAGCAGTGAGATGAGGAGGAAGGTTCTAGCAGTGAGACGAGGGGGAAGGTTCTAGCAGTGAGAAGAGGGGGAAGGTTCTAGCAGTGAGACGAGGGGGAAGGTTCTAGCAGTGAGACGAGGAGGGAGGTTCTAGCAGTGAGACGAGGAGGGAGGTTCTAGCAGTGAGACGAGGAGGAAGGTTCTAGCAGTGAGACGAGGAGGGAGGTTCTAGCAGTGAGACGAGGGAGAAGGTTCTACCAGTGAGACGAGGGAGGTTCTAGCAGTGAGGCGAGAGGGAAGGTTCTAGCAGTGAGACGAGGAGGTTCTAGCAGTGAGACGAGGGAGAAGGTTCTAGCAGTGAGACGAGGGGGAAGGTTCTAGCAGTGAGACGAGGAGGGAGGGTCTAGCAGTGAGATGAGGGAGGTTCTAGCAGTGAGACGAGGAGGGAGGTTCTAGCAGTGGGACGAGAGGGAAGGTTCTAGCAGTGAGACGAGGAGGGAGGTTCTAGCAGTGAGACGAGGGAGAAGGTTCTAGCAGTGACACGAGAGGGAAGGTTCTACCAGTGAGACGGGGAGGGAGGTTCTAACAGTGAGACGAGGGAGAAAGTTCTAGCAGTGAGACGAGAGGGAAGGTTCTAGCAGTGAGACGAGGAGGGAGGTTCTAGCAGTGAGACGAGGAGGATCGTTCTACTAGTGAGACGAGAGGGATCGTTCTACTAGTGAGACGAGAGGGATCGTTCTACTAGTGAGACGAGAGGGATCGTTCTACTAGTGAGACGAGAGGGATCGTTCTACTAGTGAGACGAGAGGGATCGTTCTACAAGTGAGACGAGAGGGAGGGTTGTAGTAGTAAGAAGAGGGGGAAGGTTCTATCAGTGAGACGAGTGGAAGGGATCCTAGTAGTGAGACTAGAGGGAGGGTCCTAGTAGTGAGACTAGAGGGTTCTAGTAGTGAGACGAGTGGAAGGGGTCCTAGTAGTGAGACAAGGGAGGAGGATGGGAGTAAAGCACCATGAAGGAAATAAGCAGTGAGAGGAGGGAAGTACACGAGATGATGGCAGGGAGAGCACACTTAACTTCGTCTCAACACACACTTGAGCGAGAGTCAGCCATTGGAGAGAGAGAGAGAGAGAGAGAGAGAGAGAGAGAGAGAGAGAGAGAGAGAGAGAGAGAGAGAGAGAGAGAGAGAGAGAGAGAGAGAGAGAGAGAGAGAGAGAGGGAAGGAGGGAGAGAGAGAGGGAGAGAGAGACAGACAGACAGAGACAGAGTGGCACCAGGGCCTCTTGGCAAAACTGCAAGCACTGGGAATTGCAGGCTCTACACTATGTCTCCTCAGTGATTACCTTCATGGTAGATATCTAAGGGTAGTTCTCAATGGAACAGAATCAGCAAGACATCCTATTGGGGCAAGTGTTCCACAATGAAGCGTGCTGGGACCATTGTTATGGAATGTCTACTTCGATGACCTTCATCTCATCCCAGAATCCCATGCATATGCAGACGGCTGTACTCCGACATTTACTTATCCAAGAGAAGAAATGCCAGCTGCTGTAAGATACATCAATCACCAGCTAAGAGCTATATCAGCTTGGGGAAACTGATGGCAAGTAACATTAGCACCTGAGAAAACACAAATGATGATGGTTTCTAGGCACCATGATGGTAATGCCGGTGCACTAGTAAGTATGAATGGGAGAGTGTTGGTACCTGGGAAGCAGTTAATATCAATGGTGTGAAATTTGACTCCAAACTGACCATGAAGAACCACATTGTAAATCTTGCAAACAAGCAGCCAGGAAGCTCGCAGCACTTTGACGTATCTCGCATCTGCTTGACAGTAGGGGTTACAAGATTCTGTATGAGGCACAAGTAAGCTCACACCTTAAGTATGCTCCACTTTCTTAGTTTGCCTGCCCCTCCCCTCTCATCTGGGACTGCTTGACAGAGTAGAGAACAGAGCAAGGCGTCTCATCTCTCGCCTGGACCCAACCTGGATAGATCTGTCATTTCTTCAGAGCCTTCAACACAGGAGGGATGTGGGTGGCCCTACTGTTATGTACAAGGCCAACATTGTCCAAGTATCACACTTGGCTCAACATCGAGGACAGCGAGAAGCAAGCTTCTATACCACAAGACAGACAGAAAGCAGCAACTTCACTCTGGTTGTACCCTTCTCCAGAACATCACTTCATCTGAGATCATTTATCCCCAGGATGACTCGAGTATGGAACACATTCGTACAGCATTATGATGCCAACGAGATAAAGTCAGTTGATCAAATGAAAATGCTGGCCCACAGATGGCTCCAACTTCATCCTGTTCCCTACTTGTATGTTTCATAACAATAAAAATGCTTACAAATGAGCTGATGTAGGTAAAAGCTCTTAGCTTGTCAATAAAGTTAGGAATCCTTAACTTGTCAATACCTTGTTAATAAAGTTAGGGATCCTTAACCTAACTTTGTCAAACCCTGTGTGTGTGTGTGTGTGTGTGTGTGTGTGAGAGAGAGAGAGAGAGAGAGAGAGAGAGAGAGAGAAAGGCAGGGAAGCGCAGAACATCAAATTAAAGGCAGCATTTACCTGGTGTCAACAGCTACAGTGGGTGCCAACACCTGGTGTCGTTGCAACTTGTGTTCACCACCACTTGGCACATACATATTCATATATGCAAGTGTTCCTTCCTCGCGATGCATGTGTTGCATTTACGATTAAGTGCAACATTAAATTTCTATTTACGAAGTCGGCTGCTTGGATGTTATTGTGAGAATATTGATGATCAGAGCTGGTGATACAGCCAGCATTGTTGTACCTCTCAACCACGCATGCCACTGACCTCCAGGAATGATAATCACAGCCACGCATGCCACTGACCTCCAGGAATGATAATCACAGCCACGCATACCACTGATATCCAGGAATGATAATCACAGCCACGCATACCACTGATCTCCAGGAATGATAATCACAGCCACACGCATGCCGATAAATTAGACACATGTGCAACTCTTGGGTATCTTTATTGAGGAAACGTTTCGCCACACAGTGGCTTCATCAGTCCATACGTAGGAGAAACTTGAAGAACAGGAGGAGAATGAGGTAATCAGTCCCTCAACCTTGAGTCGATGTGTTCAGTCCATCAATCTATTCAAGATTGATGGACTGAACACATCGACTCAAGGTTGAGGGACTGATTACCTCATTCTCCTCCTGTTCTTCAAGTTTCTCCTACGTATGGACTGATGAAGCCACTGTGTGGCGAAACGTTTCCTCAATAAAGATACCCAAGAGTTGAACATTAAAATGGTATAAAATACCGACAGATTGTTAGGTAAGACACATATGCAACAGTTAGGTATCTTTATTTCGAAACGTTTCGCCTACACAGTAGGCTTCTTCAGTCGAGTACAGAAAAGTTGATAGAAGCAGAAGAGACTTGAAGACGATGTAATCAGTCCATCACCCTTAAAGTTTTGAGGTGGTCAGTCCCTCAGTCTGGAGAAGAGCATTGTTCCAAAGTTTGAAACAATATGGAGTTGAAGTGACAGGATGGAGCCTTATATAGCGCCAGGAGGTGAGACATAGGTCACTAGTAGAACGCAGATGTTGGGAGGTCCAGACCTGGAATCAACTTCGACTACCTCTACTAGTGAGAACGGCTGGATTTGAGAGGGACCTGACCTCCCAACATCTGCGTTCTACTAGTGACCTATGTCTCACCTCCTGGCGCTATATAAGGCTCCATCCTGTCACTTCAACTCCATATTGTTTCAAACTTTGGAACAATGCTCTTCTCCAGACTGAGGGACTGACCACCTCAAAACTTTAAGGGTGATGAACTGATTACATCGTCTTCAAGTCTCTTCTGCTTCTATCAACTTTTCTGTACTCGACTGAAGAAGCCTACTGTGTAGGCGAAACGTTTCGAAATAAAGATACCTAACTGTTGCATATGTGTCTTACCTAACATACCCAAGAGTTGCACATGTGTCTAATTTATCAACATGTCGGTTCTCTGAACCATTCATCTACACACGCATGCCGCTGACCTCCAGGAATGATAATCACAGCCACACGCATGCCACTGACCTCCAGGAATGATAATCACAGCCACACGCATGCCACTGACCTCCAGGAATGATAATCACAGCCACGCATGCCACTGACCTCCAGGAATGATAATCACAGCCACACGCATGCCACTGACCTCCAGGAATGAACATCACAGCCACACATACCATTCACTTCTGACAGTGACAGATTGCTTGAGAACTGGAAAACAGTAACACGAGGGCACACATGGAATCTAAAAAACTCAGATGAGTCATAGCGATGTTAGGAAGTATTTCTTTAGTCTTAGAGTAGTCAGAAAGTGGAATTATCTGAAGAGCGAAGTAGTGCAGGCAAGATCCATACATAGATTTAAAAAGAGGTATGATACGGCTCCTGCAGTTGGGACAGAATGACCTAGTTCATTTCAATTTGGAAAAATTCAAATTTAGGAAAGATATAGGAAAGCAGTGGTTTGGTAATAGAATTGTAGATGAGTGGAACAAACTCCCCAGTACAGTTACTGAGGCTAAAACGTTGTGTAGGTTGGATAGGTGCATGAGTGGGTGTGAATTGAACCTGGCTAGCTTGTGCTACTAGGTCAGATGCCGTGCTCCTTCCTTAAGTGAATGTGACCCGACCTAACTAGGTTAGGGCACCGGCTGCAGTGTTCCGTCTTACGTTCTATGTAATAGCGACTAGCGATGACTCGGGGCCAGTTGTGACTCAACCCCTGCAGCTATATACAGACACGCGTGATCTGCCTCATCTGACCTACCAGATCCTTTTTTACACACACACACACACGCGCGCACACACACACACACACACACACACACACACACACACACACACACACACACACACACACACACAGGCCTAGTGTCTAATCGACATGTGCCACAAAATGGTAACTAACACCTACACACGCACACACACTACACACACAACACACTAATCGACATGTGCCTATGACAAAATGGTAACTAACACACACACACACACACACACACACACACACACACAGAGTTTACCTTACATACCTTTAATGAGTTCCAAGGGTTTTTCTAATCCCAGAGCCCGGCCATGGGCCAGGCTTCCCTGATGCTTGCCAGATCAACCAGGCTGTTGCTACTGGTGCCCCGCTGACCCACATATCCGTCACAACCTGGTTCATCTGGCGGGCACAGGCACGCACGCACACACACGCACGCACACACACACCCACCCACACACGCCCCCCCCCCACACACACACTGCACTCTTTAGAAAGGCATAGAATTGGGGGATATGACTGAGGTGTATAAACGGAAAACAGGAATAAACAAAGGGAATGTAAGTAGCGTGCTAAAAATATCTAGCATAGACAGGACTCGCAGCAATAGTTTTAAACTGGAAAAATTCAGATTCAGGAAGGATATAGGAAAGTACTGGTTTGGTGACAGTTGTGGATGAGTGGAACAAACTCCCGAGTACAGTTATAGAAGCTAAGACGTTGTGTAGTTTTAAAGATAGGTTAGATAAGTACATGAGTGGGTGTGAGCTGGACCCGACTAGCTTGTGCTAATAGGTCTAATGTCGTGCTCCTTCCTTAAGTGGATGTGACCCGACCTAACTAGGTTGGGTCATTGGCTTAAGTCGGTAGGAGATTTGGACCTGCCTCGCATGGGCCAGTGGGCCTGTTGCAGTGTTCCTTCTTTCTTATGTTCTTATGAATCCTGCTGTGGACAGACTGTTTACACACACACACACACACACACACACACACACACACACACACACACACACACACACACACACACACCACATACACACACATACATATACATACATAGACACACATACACATAGACAGACACATACATGCTCACATATACAACAGGCCTAGTGTCTAATCGACATGTGCTTAAAACAAAATGGTAACTAACACACACACACACACACAAGAACCAGGAAGAACTACAAAGGGATCTAATCTATGTAATGTCAAAATATCTTAATGAAAATGGGATACCAGACATATTAAGCAAATTTCCTTGTAGCAGATAAGTCAACTGTTGACAGAAATCCAGATGTACTCCTGTTAACCATTTTGGGGCATAGTTCCTGCCCTTGTGTGTATCTAAATGCTCTTTGCGCTACCATCCACAGGATGGATATGGGGCGCACATTAAACCACTAGCTTCGGCGGTAAAATCTAGATTAAAATCTAACGGAAATTGTTGCTTTTATTATCATCATTATTATTATTATTATTATTATTATTATTATTACTTTTATTATTATTATTATTATGTTCGTGTGAAAACGCTTAAATCACAGATCTAAAAGCGCCTGGAGGTAATCAGATTTAATTTAAAGAAGGGTAGCTCCAGTTCCTTGGATGAGCCCTCCCCCTGCATCAAGACCCGCGTCTTGAAGGAATATATATTTTTAATTATCTAGGAATAAGAGTATTGGATAATGTTACATTCAGTCATGATACAAAGTAAATACTGACTCGATTAAAATGAGTGGTTGGTAAACACTGCTAAAAACCGGATACCACGACAATGACCATAAAGCAACTTGTAATGTGATGGGAAAAGACAGGTATAGCAAAGGGAAACATTTTATTATAACAAGGTTTAACATACAAGAAGCTCGTATATATGAACCTCGTAATGCTGAAATATTTCTTTGATGCACGTCTCTCGCTGCAACACTTGTCGGTGCATAACTACACTCTAACTACTCGTAATTCCTCATGTAGCTTACTGCTCTACATTCCAATCTCTTTTTCAACGAAGTAGGGATGTCTGAGCAAGACTTTTTTTGGGGTGGGTGGGAGGGGGGATGAGGGGGGAGTGTCCCAAGTACCACCACTCATCCTGTGAGTGAACACACCACCACAGACACCTGATACCAAAATGGCGAGATCAGAGAGATTATTAATATTTTAGGGCTCACGCGAACCCACATAAATATCAGTCCCTGAGAGGAACTTAAAACTCACGCTGTACTCTCTGGGCTGAAGATATACTCCTCAGCTATGCAGGGATAATCTAAACAGCAAGTGTCGTACACATTCACTGCAAAATAGGGGTGCCATAAGTAATATTGAAGAACATTGTCAATGTGTTAGATATAACTGTCACTGGTTTTAATAAGTTTTCTGCCCTCACAGCATAACTTTCTTAGTGATGGACTGATTAATCAGGCAATAACTGCTTGCACTAATCAGGCAAAGCCGCTCAACCTTGCCACCGCGGTATGCGAGACAGCGTTGGAGAGAACAGGAGGAACCAGTTAAATGTTCCATGACAAAAACGAGCAGAGCCAAGCTTTACCCATTACTACATAACTTGCATGTGTGGCTGAGTTGCATCCATCACTTGGGATTCTGTTAAAGGTTCTGGGAATGACTGACCCCACGGCCCGGTCTCACACCAGGCCTCCTTAAACTCTTGAATAGTTTATTTGTTGGTAGTTGCTGCACTTCTCGATCAGTGTTTGAAGGAACTGAGCAAACTCTACATTTTCTGACTTGCTTCTCCACGAATTAATTATAAATGACACTAACTATACATCGTCAGCGAGGCGCAGTCATCACTCCCACAAATCAGTGGAGCAAACTAAACCATGTCAGATTTTATCCAATTTAATTTGATTCTGTACTTCATCATGGGGAACACACAAAAAAGTGATTTTTTCTGCTAATGAGAGTGGTATTAGACTACCTGCAATGGTGGAGGCTGCTAGTCGGTGCAGGTGAGGTGGTGGGAGGTGTATGGAGCGACTACACTTAGGACAGGTTCCCCGGTCCTGTTACACCACATCCTGGTCGTCACTCGTGTGCTTGCCTTCAGTGCTCTCTCGCTTCACAATCCACACCAACACTAGTAGTGCAGCCCATGAGATTGTATCACACTGCTATTCCAAAATACACCAATTTCAACCAAATATACACACATGAATAATTTATTTAAGCAGAAAAATTAATGATTTGAAAAAAAATATTTACACACTACGGGAGAACCAGTATGGAGTAAGGAATGTTAAACCGTGTCTACCGAACCTCTTAGTGTTCTACGACAGAGTAACGCAACCGAATCACAAGAGAGATATGAGTTTACTGCATTTCACTAGACTGCAAGAGAGCATTCGACAGAGTGTTGTATCGGAAGCTGATCTACAAATAGAAAGAGCATGCAGAAGTAACCGGGAAAATGTTCACATGCTTAAAGGAATCCCAAAGATATATAAGACGGAGTGATGGAAAGAGGAATTACCAACAACACCTTAGCTGTCTTCAAGACGGAATTCGTAAGTTCCTCAAGTCAGTTCCTGATCGGTCGGGTTGTGAGGCATATGTTGGACCCCACGTATAATACCTGGTTACAAATGTTATAACCGCAGTACAATAAATACGTGTGTCATGTATGGTAGAGAATCATTTACAAACGTACCCTTCTCTTTGTAAACCTTGATACATTTCAGTTTCATGGTATTAAGGTACACAATGGCAACTGCATTAAATGTACTCAATACTCCTCCATAAAGATCTACCCAATTTCATTACTACTGAACCCTGTGCTAAGTAGTGATTTAAGGGGCACGTAAGTTCCCCAGTTTTGTGTTGCAGAGGTCTAAGCGAAACTCAGATCACTGCAACACAATGAATTAAGGAAAACTCCTAGACGTCACCTTACGAAACAGACAAAAAAAATGCGATAGCAATTATGAACAACGTAGATTATAGTGGAAAAATGAACATTTTATTAGAAGACCGGGGAACTTACGTGCCTCTTAAATATTACACAAAAATCTGGGTGACCTGACCATAAATACCAATGGAAGGTTAATTTCACTTTTAAAAGCATATGACGACGTCCAGATTATTAATAAAAATCCGTCAACTCACATATACGGAAGAACTCTTGGTAGCTGCACAGTCTTTAATCTGTCATATACGTCCAGATTATTCTGTCATGAATGATGATCTAATGTCTAGCCATTCACCCACAGCAGTCACGACATACAAAGTCACCTTACCTGGCGAAAAACTAAACAAAAGGTTATTTGTTAATCAAGAGCAAAAGACTGGTGCTGGGATTATTAACCTGAGACTCTCAAGAGTTTCATGATGATTTTGTAGCTATATCTTTTTTTTTAATTTAGAGTCAACTAAAAATAAAGGCAGGAAGAGTCAGCATACGGGACAGCAAAAATATTATGACCTCAAATTGACAGAACCTAAGTCAGTATGAAGACAAATTGTGAAAGGTTATAAGCGCCTCAGGAAGCTACAAATGCTCAAATTATTTCAAGCCTTTCTTGGCGCTGTAAGGGAAAGAATAATTGAGCTAAGGCAAAAATGACTGAGAATAATATATTACTGAACTCAATCAACACACTTCCTTGAACAAAGAATGGAAAAGTATTAATAAAATAGTTGGAAAAAAGAACAGAGAAGTCGTTCACCCAAATCCAATACACAAAGTCAATGAGCTACTCACGAAATGGTGACAAGTTTCTAGTTATAACATGTTATACTACATTTCAGGGAGAACTTAAAAGTCCAGTGATAGATGTAATCTTATCCAATTTATGCTAAACAAACAACATGATGAGTGTGATATCCTATATACTGAATGTGAACTAGATGTTGTCCTCACCAGGGACAAAGCTACTGCCCCTGGGTAGGACGGTGTCACCTATGACGTTATTAGATTACTGAGACGTGTACCCGGTAACCCACTGTTAGAACCGTACAATATGAGTTATGTTATGGGTCAGTTACCTTCCTCGTGAACCATTACCATTATTGTACCAGTTTCCAAACATAATCAACATAATGAGTTTCGCTCCTCGCTGACTAGCTGTCTGTGTTCAATATTGGAGAGGATGATACTAAACAATACTGTACAGAATTAAACAATACATGTCATCCAACATTAATGGATTCACACATGACAAAGGTGTACCGAATTGTGTGGCAACATTTTTAGCTGTATATAGGGACGCAAGACACAAATACAGCACTCTTCTTGATATTAAAAATACTCTCGATGTTGCAAATAAAGAAATCAGATTGAATGAACTAGCTAAAGTGGACATTAGCGGTATACTTTTACAGCTGATATTAGGGCGTCTCACTAACAGAAACTCAGTTCCAGTGTATTAAGCCCTACATTGTTTCATTTATTTATCAATGTCCTACTTAAATCTATACCAAATCCCCCTAGGAATATCATAATTAGCTATGCTATATATAGACAGTCTGTGTAATCTTGGCCTTCTAATTTCTGCAGAAAAGACCAAAGTGTTTAACAGACACATTGGCAACCGTAAATCTGGACGATCAAAATTAAGTCAATGGCAGGCCTATTATGTATCTTTCTGTATATATCTGGGTATTACTATTCTATGTACATTAATAACTGGGAAAAAAAACAATATAAGGATAAATTTAAAGTTCTCAGAACTTTTGTATAGTACAATCCCAAATATGTTGCAAATGTTAGAATTGCAAAAATATGTACTTAGCATACATACGATCGTTGATATATTACCATGCAACAGTTTTAGTCCTGCAACACTGTAGCACTACTAAGAGCCTCGATAAAAAAAAACACAAAATGAAGCTCTGAGAATTATTTTGGGCTGTCCTTTAACTACCAAAATACTAATTACGAGGAAATAATTAGGTACGTATACCAATGCTGGTGACAGAATGCGTGAAATCTGTCATGATAGGACTGTTCTAATGTTGTTAGAATTACCAACATTAATACAGTTTGAAGCTGCAGTAATACAGGACTGAAGCTGCTGCATGGCGATCAAAACAATGTTGTCTATAAAGAATTACTAGAACATATAATTCATGGAAAAAGCGAATCAAGATGGATTCAGATAACAGCCACACATATAAAATGTTTGGACTATTTGAACTTTACCATGTTAGGAAGCAACAGCATTTCCCGCTAACCTGGCAGATAATAGCTTTAGATATCAGCATGCCTACCTATCCTCGCAATAAACTAATCATGCACAATCCTCAACTTTCTAAAAATCATTATTCCCACCTATCCTCCCAAGAAACTAATCATCGACAATCTTCAACTTCGATTACTTTCTAAAATCAATGCTCTGGAAGACATACACAACTTTAGATCAAAGCATACTATCACAGTATCTACGCTGATGGCTCTCTTAACCCTGGTAGTGAGAGGGCGGGAAGAGTTGTTATTCTTAACCAGGCTGACGGTACTATAATACAGAGGTGTGTTAAAATTAATAACTGGGCTCCCACCTTACAAACTGAGCGGTTTGCCGTACGTGTTGCTCCCCAGCTTGTGGAAATTACGACCACACGCAGTGTAATTGTGACTCTCTTTCCTCATAACTTGCTCTAAATAGCATGAGACCTGAATGTAGCATGATTATGTACGAAGCTAAGCACAGATATACACAAATTATTAAGAAAGGGCTCACATTTAAGTTTTTGTGGTTTCCCTCTCACACAGACCTCCTCCAGCCTGGAGGCTCCAGGAATATGACAAAGTTGATAAATCAGCTAAACAAGAATTAAATAAAAAGAATGTCGAGTATAACCTTAGTTTTTCAAACAGAAGTTTACGAAAAGACTACCAGAAAGGAACTAGCGAACGAGCTTGAAGAAAACAGAACGGTACGGAGAGGAACTATCAGATCCTTTATCCACCATAACGTAATGTGTCAAGTGAAATATATCTATAGAGAAAGTAACACAGAAGATTACAAGATGTTACTACAAGTATGTGGACAGTCACGGCCACACACTGGAGCTGTTACATCTTAGTGTCCAAACATCCACCAATCTTTCACACACACCTCCATGCAAACATTACAGGATATGGCAAAACACCTCATTATTAATAATAAATATCAATTTGAAATCCTGATGATGTATCATTTTGCACTAATTATATTAATAAACTATCGTTATAGAGATTGCAACCCAGCTATGACCAATGATTTCTCGTTTTTATTTTTTGTAGTAATTAATCATTTCTTTTGAGATTGCATTTCAAAATGCAAAATACAAAAAAAAAAAACTGTAAAATACAAAATGACTAATAATTCTTCTAAAAATGTTCAAACAGTGAGGTCCGACAAAGACCCACTGTGACCTTTGTAATTATTTTTTTTTTTTGCTGTACAGGTCACAGGATGATGTGCGAGTGGACAACAAAGTAGCCGCTCAGGTGGCATAACTATATGAGACTAATGTTGTTGATAAGTGGTTTAGAGAACCGACAAGTTGATGACTTAGTCACAAGTGCAACACTTGGGTAACACCATTGTGGAAACCCTTCGCCACACAGTGGCTTCATCAGTCCAATACAAAGAAGAATGGTGAAGATCTGAAGGAGTTGAAGTAATCAGTCCCTCAGCCTGGATTTGATGTAATTAGTCCATCAATATGCTGTATTTTTATCAAGAATGATGGATTCATTCTTGATAAAAATTCATTCACCATTCCTCTTCGTATCGGACTGATGAAGCCACTGTGTGGCGAAACGTTTTCAAATAAAGATACCCAAGTGTTGCACATGTGTCAGATTTGATCAAAACTAACGTTAGACTCCGGGTGGCGGGCACCAACAGTCTGATCAACCAAGCCAGTAACCAGGACTGGTCTAGAACTAGGCTAGGACTGGGTCGCGTGGGCGATGACCCCTGGAAGCGACAATGGGTCACCTACATGTAACTTACAGGATCCACATGTTCAGTGCGTGAATTTATACAATGATATACATAAAAGCAAATAAATCCTACATATATCAGAAGATGTACAAGTAGTGAGAAGAATAACAACTGGTGAAGACAGAGAGGCTCCAAGGAGACTTAGAGAGACTGCAGAGGTGGTCAAACAAGTGGTAATGAAAATCAATCCTGATAAGTGCCTGGTAATTAATAGGAACAGGGGAGGGAAGGGAGAGAGAGAGAGAGAGAACAGGACGCAGTACAGTCTTACATACCTGTGACCGGTTTCCAGGGCTCTTCTACATTCACAGCCTTGACCGAGATACTACATAGTACCTGAAAGGCACATTATATCACCAATATCAGTCAACACATGTGACATTAACAAGTCTAAGTGCTGTTCTGAAGAATCTTCACAAGATATTAGAGCCAGCATCTGTCGATAATAACTGTGATCCACTTAATTTGCTTTTCTCAGCATATTTATATTGATTTTTAAGGAATTTCATTTGTGTTCTAACAGAAAATGGGACGATTCTTTTTTGGTAATTTACAGCAGGTGACCTGAGAATGAAGTGGCTCGGTCCCAATGTTGACACCAGTCACAGATTAATTTCATTAAATTTTTTTCCCTGGAGCACAGTAAATTGACATCATACTCTGGGAGGCTTGATTACAGATCTGCACACTGAATTATTTCCTCGTGAGAGCGGAGGTAACGTTAGAATGTTTAAATAATTCGCATGAGAAGTTAGAGGTATTTTGTGACACGTTGCCGTTAATGGTATACCTGTGACATCCGTTGTAGAGGTATACTTTTGACATACGCTACAGAGGTATACTTGTGACATACGCTACAGTCAGAGGTATACTTGTGACATACGCTACAGTTAGAGGTATACTTGTGACATATGCTACAGTTAGAGGTATACATATGACATACGCTACAGTTAGAGGTATACTTGCGACATACGCTACAGTCAGAGGTATACTTGTGACATACGCTACAGTTAGAGGTATACTTGTGACATATGCTACAGTTAGAGGTATACTTGTGACATATGCTACAGTTAGAGGTATACATGTGACATACGCTTCAGTTAGATGTATACTTGTGACATACGCTACATTTAGAGGTATACTTGCGACATACGCTACAGTCAGAGGTATACTTGTGACATACGCTACAGTTAGAGGTATACTTGTGACATGTTGCAGGTTTCGTGGATATTTCTACCCCTCACAGCCCGACCTAGAGCCAGGCGTGTCCGTTGATTACCTGATCAACCAGGCTGTTGCTGCTTGCTGCGGCCCCTTTGCCTCCCTAGCTATCACAGCCTGGCTGATCTGGCAACAGGTAGAGGTACTTTCTTAGTTTCCTCTTATAAACTTCAATTTTCTGATATCTGCTGGTGGCAGATTACCTGTAGATTACCTGTTGCTACTACCAGAGGTTACTGACCCGGTGGCCCGGTCCTAGATCAGGGTTCCTGCTTGCTGCCTTGATCCATCAGGCTACTGACGAGAGGGACAAGCGTGCACACAAACACACACACAAACACACACACACACACACACACACACACACACAAATGACAGAAGATAAATTAAGAACTGATGAGAGATACACACACACACTTCTACTAACACAACAACAACAACAAAAAAAAGGAATACCAGGCCAAGTGTCCATCGACAAGTGCCTCTGATAGCTAGTAAGTACACACAGTTTCTACAGACCGGAAACCCAGACAATGATGAACGGTGTTCTGGTGGTGGCGCGATATTTCAAACAATGTCTCTCAATTCTCTGATATACCAGTCCACGCCCACGCCCACCCACACAAGTCTCCATACTTTTACATCAGCATTGCAGTGCAGCATTAACAACAGATCATCCTAGATTATATACTAGGGATGTGTCAAAGAACAGTATTGGCTGATTTTGATGGTATCGATACTGGTATCGGCCTAAGAGTATCGGTCAACATGACTCACGAAATCGTAATGACACGATTGCAAACAAACCATACCACGCGCGGGATTGAACCCGCGGGTTCAATCCCGCCCGTGGTATGGTTTAAGAGTATCGGTATTTGACAAAAAATTTGGTATGGTGCTATATCTGGGCCTCGTAAGTAAAGCCTTAACAAACCTAAATAACAAATCCTTTAGGATAGAGATGAATGAAATAATTCACAATACAAAATGAAGTTTGAGTAGCTTCATAGCCCCCCATTATTATTATTATTATTATTATTATAGGACTGGGAGGCCATCGGATTCCATCCAAGGAAAGTCAGGGCCAATTCCTTGGATGAAGATCCCCTGACCGACATAAGGAAGCCTCCCTGGAGGGGATCATAATTTGAACAAAGCACGCAGTCAGGATGGAGCCTCTCACTTTTCAGTGAGGTCTCCTTAAGTGAAAATTATTTATGCTCGTCTGTCTTGAATAATCTATGTAGTGAATTTAAGATTTTGAGTTGATTTATTTGCATAATGAGAGAGAGGTGAGAGCAAGTACAGGCAGTGTTGACCATCATCTGTTCTGCTCTAACATTCACTCTGACATACCTCCATCTGTTAGGGAGATTGATGCTCACTAACTGATTTCTGTTTTCACTAATCTTGGCTTGACAGTCTCTTAATGCCAGTTAATTATTCCTAAATTTCTTTTATAACTAATATATGATGCTGACCAGCATTATAAGACCTTACCCAAGTGATAGTGTGTTTAATTTGTGTTAAGTCTTTAAGAGTAGATAGTGGTCCGAGCCCCGCTGGTCCTCTGAAAGGGAGACATGGAAGAATTTGGAAAGTGACCCTCCCCCCCCTAGTAAATTAAGGGGGGGGGCGATAATCCCTCGGAGCCCTCACCAATAGGTAGAGAGCAGCTTGAACCAGACCATGACAGTATATACACACTCTGGAAACAAACACAGGTTACAGTCATATGGCAACAGTGGGTACAGCTGGTGTGTCCTGACTCGGGCATGCTCATATACACTTACAGTTGGAGGAAAATACAGTGGCAACTAAAGTGCCCGAGCAGGAAGTTTACCTCCTGACCTCTACGGGATATCTAGAATTATTCATTTGTTTTCGTAGTGACTGTTCGATTAGCTAAATTATGGCTGCAAGTCTATAACATTAGGCAGAACCTGGTCAATCTGGTACTACTTACAGACGCCCGTGAAGTACACTAGAACGACATTTAAAACTTTTCAGAACGATCAAAACCTCTGATGATGACACTGTCTTTTAATTACCAGGTATCCCTTAAGGGACACCTTGAGGTGATCGCCAGAAGTGGTTTTTTTTCTCTCTAACTTTTCATTTTTCTTTCACTCAATTTGAGGCCTCATCCGATCGGCTTCAAATTTTCAAGGCATGAGTATAGTAACTAGGAACAGATTCTTGAAAGATTCGTCACCTGACATACCCTATGTCAAAACTTGTTGTTCTCATACTCGAATACCTTCAAACTTTTAAAAAGTATGTGTTGATGCAGACTTGCCCATTTTTTGTGCAAAATAGTGAGAATTAAAAAAAAAAAAACACCACGGGCAGGGATAGAACCCGCGATCAGTCTCAAAACTCCAGACCGTCGCATTAGCCACAATAAGATTCATCCAACTAGGTATATTTCTACACCATAGGAAGGTTAGCATAGGCACCACTGTTACCACAACCTTCCTATGGTGTAGAAATATACCTAGTTGAATTAATCTTATTGTGGCTAGCTGCTCCAGTGGCTAACGCGACGGTCTGGAGTTTTGAGACTGATCGCGGGTTCTATCCCCGTCCGTGGTATAGTTTATTTGCAATCGTGTCATTACGATTTCCTAAGTCATGAGAATTTTATTCCAGTTTAATCAGTTTAAATAAATTTCAGGTTACCCATTCTGAATGGCTTCAGTATTTAGTGACTGATGCATTTAACGACCAGGACGCTACCCGTTAAGTTTGTGTAGGAAAATTTGTCATTATAGTCAAATAGTTAAAAAATAGTTGGAATCCACAGCGAAAGTGAAGTGTGACTCGTGTCTCTGTCTGACTTCAAATCTGTACCACAGGTCAGGTTTCCTGAACCAAAGATTCACTCTTATAGGGTGGAGTATGTCCTCAATTTGATCATTTTACTGAACATAACGTTCATTTATATTTAATAACTAATAAATGTTTCTTCTGATAGTCTTCAAAATATTAATGATGAGTCATGCTATAAGAAGGTTGAAAACTTTTAAGTTTCATCTGAGTTGCTGTAAACTGGAAATTTTACTGAAACTGTTAAAAACTTAGACTCGTTGGAATCAGATCAATTACTGGAGAATGCTCTTTCTGGTCGGCTTCATATTTCACCGTTGATAGGCTTTATGAAAAAGAAACTTCGGCGCTCGTCTGCACCTGTGTAAATTTCAATTTTCTTATTTTATTAAATAATTTTCTTGACAATAGCTCGAGAATGACACTTGTGATCGGCTTCAAACCCTATAGGCCGTAGTATCCTAACTGCATTGATTTTGGGCTGTGTCAGTATAGATTTCCAATTATTAAGCAATTTTTTCAAACTGTATTTTCTTAAAAAATCAAAATCAAATATTTTTCTTGCATTATTTTAGAGACTTTGGTGTAGAATATGAGAAACGAAAACTACAAAAAATCGCATTTTTAGGGAGTTTTTAAATTTATCGATGATACACTTTCTGAGATAACAAGAGACAACCTCGTCAGTTTAGCTTCCGAGTTGGTGTTTCTTAGTAAAAGAATTTAATTAGATTCAGCCTGTGTATCACAATTTTCCATTTTTATTTAAAAAACTGAGATATTAATTTACCCTCGATGAGCTCCGAGTTTTTCTACTCCCGGAGCCCGACCAGGGCTCCGGGAGTAGCAGCAGCAACATCCTGGTCAACCAGGCTGTTGCTGCTCGAGGCCCGCTGACCCACATGTCCATCACAGCCTGGTTGATCTGGCACCTGGTGAAGATACTTGTCCAGTGTTCTCTTGAAGACTTCTACACTTGTTCCAGCAGTGTTTCTGATATCTTCTGGTAAAATGGAGAATAGTCTGGGGCCACGAATGTTGACACAGCGTT